>NC_061508.1:30499997-30679053 GCF_022539505.1 Lolium rigidum | reverse complement strand
CCGACACCACGCCGTCGTGCTGTCGGATTCAAGAGGAGCTACTACTTCTGCTGCCCGCTGGAACGGGGAGGTGGACGTCGTCTTCATCAACAACCGAACGTGTGACCGAGTACGGAGGTGCTGCCCGTTCGTGGCGCCGTGATCAAGATCTTCTACGCGCTTTTGCAAGCGGCAAGTGAACGTCTACCGCAGCAACAAGAGCCTCATCTTGTAGGCTTTGGAATCTCTTCAAGGGTGAGACTCGATAATCCCCTCGTTGCTACCGTCTTCTAGATTGCATCTTGGCTTGGATTGTATGTTCGCGGTAGGAGTTTTTTTGTTTTCTATGCAACGAATCCCTACAAAAAGTGTTGAGGCAATTCAGAGGTATGCCCTAGTGTTGTCTATGCATTATTGAACAGAAAATATATTTGCTCAGGTGCAATAATATAATCATGATTCTCGTTAGCATAAGTTGTACTAATTATTTGTTATGAAATCGGATATATCATTTCTATTTGTTAATGGGGATTGCATGAAATAAATCAAACAACTTTGAACAACATAAAAGTGTTTTATGCACACTTGATATATATTGACTTACGGCCATGGATTAATGAATATACAAACTTAAGGAATTAAATATTAGATTCAATGAGTGTCTCGAGCCCAACTATTTGTCTCATGCATAGTTATTTTATTAAAATTTATTGTTGGATTCAGGACATCATAGAGGGATGCGTTGCAGCTTAGTCCTCGTAGGTGTTGCATTGGTCACAGTACTAATAAGTATAAGTAACTTAATTTCAATGTTTAAATAGAGACATGTTTGATCTATTTTTTCTATGGAATGGAGTGACCACTGGTAGCGCAATCAATGTTTACTTTTGGTGCTTGGAATTAAAATTTCATGATCTGCCTTCTGTAAGCTCTATTACGAAACATTGGATAAGATTAAATGATGAATTGCAATCTGACACTCATATATCGTTATATAAACTACCAAGTTTCATGCAACAACTAGTAGACCAAATTCCGAATTGACGAAGATGAGGTGGGGAAATCCACATATATCATAACATAAACGAGCAAGATAGCACCAATAACCCTAAGTGTAGTGCTCTGCCGTTAAACATTATCAACTTTGATATTGGTGTTCTAGGCCATTTTTTCTTCAATAAAACAATATATTAGTCTATTTTGGCTCTTTCTAGTTTCCACATTTAATTATTTATGTAATACGGCTTCTATTCATTATGGTTCTTGTAGAGATGTTGAGCTGGTCATGGTCCATCTTGTGGAGGACATAAATGACCAACAACATATGAATGTCTGTGCCCCTTAGTACCCATTTTTATCAATTTTCCTGTATATTTAATTTAATCATGTATGCATCTATATAGATGGTTGATACGTCTCCAACGTATCGATAATTTCTTGTGTTCCATGCCACATTATTGATGTTATCTACATGTTATATGCACACTTTATGCCATATTCGTGCATTTTCTGGAACTAACCTATTAACAAGATGCCGAAGTGCCAGTTCCTGTTTTCTGCTGTTTTTGGTTTCAGAAATCCTAGTAACGAAATATTCTCGGAATCGGACGAAATCAACGCCAAAGATCTTAGAATCCCCGGAAGCATCCAGAACACACCGGAGGGGTCGGAGGGGGCCACGGGGCCACCAAACCCTAGGCCGGCGCGGCCGGAGGGGGCCGCGCCGCCCTATGGTGTGGCCCCCCGTCGGCCCTCTGCGCCGCCTCTCCGCCTATAAAAAGCCCCTGGATCAGAAAACCCGATACCAATTGACGAAACTCCGAGAAAGACTCCGGGGCGCCGCCACCGTCGCGAAACTCCAATTCGGGGACAGAACTCGTTCCGGCACCCTGCCGGAGCGGGGAAGTGCCCCGGAAGGCTTCTCCATCGACACCGCTGCCATCTCCATCGACACCGCTGCCATCTCCACCGCCATCTTCATCACCGCTGCTGCTCCCATGAGGAGGAGTAGTTCTCCATCGAGGCTCGGGGCTGTACCGGTAGCTATGTGGTTAATCTCTCTACTATGTACTTCAATACAATGATCTCATGAGCTGCTTTACATGATTGAGATCCATATGAGTTTTGTATCACAATTTATCTATGTGCTACTCTAGCAATGTGTTATTAAAGTAGTTCTATTCCTCCTGCATGTGTGCAAAGGTGACAGTGCGTGCACCGTGTTAGTACTTGGTTTATGCTATGATCATGATCTCTTGTAGATTATGGAGTTAACTATTGCTATGATAATATTGATGTGATCTATTCCTCCTACATATGCATGAAGGTGACAGTGTGCATGCTATGCTAGTACTTGGTTTAGTCTGTTGATCTATCTTACACTAAAGGTTACTTAAACATGAGCATTATTGTGGAGCTTGTTAACTCCGGCATTGAGGGTTCGTGTAATCCTACGCAATGTGTTCATCATCCAACAAAAGTGTAGAGTATGCATTTATACTGTTCTGTTATGTGATCAATGTTGAGAGTGTCCACTAGTGAAAGTGTAATCCCTAGGCCTTGTTCCTAAATACTGCTGAGTTACTACTGCTTGTTTACTTGTTTTACTGCGTTACTACTGCTGCAATACCACCACCATCAACTACACGCCAAGCACTTTTCCGGCACCGTTGCTACTTGCTCATACTTATTCATACCACCTGTATTTCACTATCTCTTCGCCGAACTAGTGCACCTATTAGGTGTGTTGGGGACACAAGAGACTTCTTGCTTTGTGGTTGCGGGGTTGCATGAGAGGGATATCTTTGACCTCTTCCTCCCCGAGTTCGATAAACCTTGGGTATCCACTTAAGGGAAACTTGCTGCTGTTCTACAAACCTCTGCTCTTGGAGGCCCAACACTGTCTACGAGGAAAGGAGGGGGAACGTAGACATCAAGCACTTTTCACGGCGCCGTTGCCGGGGAGGAAAGGTAAAAGGCTCTCATACACCGGTCCCAGGTAAAGTATTTTTCTGTTGCCGTTGTGTGTGTGCTCAAAGCTATTTCCTTTAGATCCTGCAATTGCATCTTGTTGTTTCTTGTTTACACTAGTTTGGCATAATGTACAAGAGTGAGCTTCTTATTCTATTTCCTGATTTAAAATATGGATTGTTTGATGCGAAAATTAAAAAACCTATGAAATCTTATTTGCATGCTTGGTAGTAATATTAGTATGAACGTTTCGAACACCATTGTTGATAATGATATAGAAAGTTCTAAGCTTGGGGAAGCTGGTTTGCATGATATTTTTAGTCCCCCAAGCATTGAGGAGAAAATTTTCTTTGATGATACTTTGCCTCCTATTTCTGATGATGATAATGATAGTGATCATTTTGTGCCACCTACTATGGAGAGTAAATTTTATTGTGATTATACTATGCCTCCTACACTTGATGAGAATAATAATGATAGCTACTTTGTTGAATTTGCTCCCACTACAACTAATAAAATTGATTATGCTTATGTGGAGAGTAATAATTTTATGCATGAGACTCATGATAAGAATGCTTTATGTGATAGTTATATTGTTGAGTTTGCTCATGATGCTACTGAAAGTTATTATGAGAGAGGAAAATATGGTTGTAGAAATTTTCATGTTACTAAAACACCTCTCTATGTGCTGAAATTTTTGAAGCTACACTTGTTTTATCTTCCTATGCTTGTTACTTTGCTCTTCATGAACTTGTTTATTTACAAGACTCCTATGCATAGGAAGCATGTTAGACTTAAATTTGTTTTGAATTTGCCTCTTGATGCTCTCTTTTGCTTCAACTACTATTTCTTGCGAGTGCATCATTAAAACTGCTGAGCCCATCTTAATGGCTAAAAAGAAAGAACTTCTTGGAAGATAACCCATGTGTTATTTTGCTACAGTATTTTGTTTTATATTTGTGTCTTGGAAGTTGTTTACTACTGTAGCAACCTCTCCTTATCTTAGTTTTATGTTTTGTTGTGCCAAGTAAAGTCTTTGATAGTAAAGTAAATACTAGATTTGGATTACTTGCGCAGTTCCAGATTTCTTTGCTGTCACAAATCTGGGTCTAATTCTCCGTAGGTAACTCAGAAAATTATGCCAATTTACGTGAGTGATCCTCAGATATGTACGCAACTTTCATTCAATTTGGGCATTTTCATTTGAGCAAGTCTGGTGCCCTTTTAAAATTCGTCTTTACGGACTGTTCTGTTTTGACAGATTCTGCCTTTTATTTCGCATTGCTTCTTTCGCTGTGTTGGGTGGATTTCTTTGTTCCATTACCTTCCAGTAGCTTTCAGCAATGTACAGAAGTGTTAAGAATGATTGTGTCACCTCTGAACATGTGAGTTTTTTATTATGCACTAACCCTCTAATGAGTTTGTTTCGAGTTTGGTGTGGAGGAAGTTTTCAAGGGTCAAGAGAGGAGGATGATATACTATGATCAAGGAGAGTGAAAGCTCTAAGCTTGGGGATGCCCCGGTGGTTCACCCCTGCATATTCTAAGAAGACTCAAGCATCTAAGCTTGGGGATGCCCAAGGCATCCCCTTCTTCATCGACAACATTATCGGGTTCCTCCCCGAAACTATATTTTTATTCCGTCACATCTTATGTACTTTGCTTGGAGCGTCGGTTTGTTTTTGTTTTTTGTTTTGTTTGAATAAAATGGATCCTAGCATTCACTTTATGGGAGAGAGACACGCTCCGCTGTAGCATATGGACAAATATGTCCTTAGGCTCTACTCATAGTATTCATGGCGAAGTTTCTTCTTCGTTAAATTGTTATATGGTTGGAATTGGAACATACTACATGTAGTAATTCTAAAATGTCTTGGATAATTTGATACTTGGCAATTGTTGTGCTCATGTTTAAGCTCTTGCATCATATACTTTGCACCCATTAATGAAGAAACACTTAGAGCTTGCTAATTTGGTTTGCATATTTGGTTTCTCTAGAGTCTAGATAACATCTAGTATTGAGTTTTGAACAACAAGGAAGACGGTATGGAGTCTTATAATGTTTACAATATGTCTTTTATGTGAGTTTGTTGTACCGTTCATCCTTGTGTTTGTTTCAAATAACCTTGCTAGCCTAAACCTTGTATCGAGAGGGAATACTTCTCATGCATCCAAAATCCTTGAGCTAACCACTATGTCATTTGTGTCCACCATACCTACCTACTACATGGTATTTATCCGCCATTCCAAAGTAAATTGCTTGAGTGCTACCTTTAAAATTCCATCATTCACCTTTGCAATATATAGCTCATGGGACAAATAGCTTAAAAACTATTGTGGTATTGAATATGTACTTATGCATTTTATCTCTTATTAAGTTGCTTGTTGTGCGATAACCATGCTTCTGGGGACGCCATCAACTATTCTTTGTTGAATATCATGTGAGATGCTATGCATGTCCGTCTTGTCTGAAGTAAGAGAGATCTACCACCTTTATGGTTGCAGCATGCATATTGTTAGAGAAGAACTTTGGGCCGCTAACTAAAGCCATGATCCATGGTGGAAGTTTCAGTTTGGACATATATCCTCAATCTCATATGAGAATAATAATTGTTGCCACATGCTTATGCATTAAAGAGGAGTCCATTATCTGTTGTCCATGTTGTCCCGGTATGGATGTCTAAGTTGAGAATAATCAAAAGCGAGAAATCCAAAATGCGAGCTTTCTCCTTAGACCTTTGTACAGGCGGCATGGAGGTACCCCATTGTGACACTTGGTTAAAACATGTGCATTGCAAAGATCCGGTAGTCCAAGCTAATTAGGACAAGGTGCGGGCACTATTAGTATACTATGCATGAGACTTGCAACTTGTAAGATATAATGTACATAACTCATATGCTTTATTACTACCGTTGACAAAATTGTTTCATGTTTTCAAAATAAAAGCTCTAGCACAAATATAGCAATCGATGCTTTCCTCTTTGAAGGACCATTCTTTTTACTTTTATGTTGAGTCAGTTCACCTATCTCTCTCCACCTCAAGAAGCAAACACTTGTGTGAACTGTGCATTGATTTTTACATACTTGCATATTGCACTTGTTATATTACTCTATGTTGACAATTATCCATGAGATATACATGTTACAAGTTGAAAGCAACCGCTGAAACTTAATCTTCCTTTGTGTTGCTTCAATACCTTTACTTTGATTTATTGCTTTATGAGTTAACTCTTATGCAAGACTTATTAATACTTGTCTTGAAGTACTATTCATGAAAAGTCTTTGCTTTATGATTCACTTGTTTACTCATGTCATTACCATTGTTTTGATCGCTGCATCCACTACATATGTTTACAAATAGTATGATCAAGGTTATGATGGCATGTCACTTCGGAAATTATCTTTGTTATCGTTTTACTCGCTCGGGACGAGCGGAACTAAGCTTGGGGATGCCGATACGTCTCCAACGTATCGATAATTTCTTGTGTTCCATGCCACATTATTGATGTTATCTACATGTTATATGCACACTTTATGCCATATTCGTGCATTTTCCGGAACTAACCTATTAACAAGATGCCGAAGTGCCGGTTCTCGTTTTCTGCTGTTTTTGGTTTCGGAAATCCTAGTAACGAAATATTCTCGGAATCGGACGAAATCAACGCCAAAGATCTTAGAATCCCCGGAAGCATCCAGAACACACCGGGGGGTCGGAGGGGGCCACAGGGCCACCAAACCCTAGGCCGGCGCGGCCGAGGGGGGGCCGCGCCGCCCTATGGTGTGGCCCCCCTGTCAGCCCTCCTGCGCCGCCTCTCCGCCTATAAAAAGCCCCTGGATCAGAAAACCCGATACCAATTGACGAAACTCCAGAAAGACTCCAGGGGCGCCGCCACCGTCGCGAAACTCCAATTCGGGGGACAGAACTCTGTTCCGGCACCCTGCCGGAGCGGGGAAGTGCCCCCGGAAGGCTTCTCCATCGACACCGCTGCCATCTCCATCGACACCGCTGCCATCTCCACCGCCATCTTCATCACCGCTGCTGCTCCCATGAGGAGGGAGTAGTTCTCCATCGAGGCTCGGGGCTGTACCGGTAGCTATGTGGTTAATCTCTCTACTATGTACTTCAATACAATGATCTCATGAGCTGCTTTACATGATTGAGATCCATATGAGTTTTGTATCACAATTTATCTATGTGCTACTCTAGCAATGTGTTATTAAAGTAGTTCTATTCCTCCTGCATGTGTGCAAAGGTGACGATGCGTGCACCGTGTTAGTACTTGGTTTATGCTATGATCATGATCTCTTGTAGATTATGGAGTTAACTATTGCTATGATAATATTGATGTGATCTATTCCTCCTACATATGCATGAAGGTGACGAGTGTGCATGCTATGCTAGTACTTGGTTTAGTCTGTTGATCTATCTTACACTAAAGGTTACTTAAACATGAGCATTATTGTGGAGCTTGTTAACTCCGGCATTGAGGGTTCGTGTAATCCTACGCAATGTGTTCATCATCCAACAAAAGTGTAGAGTATGCATTTATCCGTTCAGTTATGTGATCAATGTTGAGAGTGTCCACTAGTGAAAGTGTAATCCCTAGGCCTTGTTCCTAAATACTCGCTGAGTTACTACTTGCTTGTTTCTTGTTTCTTTGCGTTACTACTCGCTGCAATACCACCACCATCAACTACACGCCAAGCACTTTTCCGGCACCGTTGCTACTCGCTCATACTTATTCATACCACCCGTATTTCACTATCTCTTCGCCGAACTAGTGCACCTATTAGGTGTGTTGGGGACACAAGAGACTTCTTGCTTTGTGGTTGCAGGATTGCATGAGAGGGATATCTTTGACCTCTTCCTCCCTGAGTTCGATAAACCTTGGGTATCCACTTAAGGGAAACTTGCTGCTGTTCTACAAACCTCTGCTCTTGGAGGCCCAACACTGTCTACAGGAAAGGAGGGGGAACGTAGACATCAATGGTGTGCCAAAGAAAATGCGTAATGATGAGACATTGGTCACACTAGCTAAAATATCACTTGTGGAGGAGAAGGTATATATGTTCACATTATCACCCAACATGTGCTCAGTTGATGGCACTCACTTGTGTTATTCCGATTTAACTTTCAAAGCTTGACTATGTTTAGAGTATGTGGATGTTATATTAGCAAACAGATCCTGGGCAAAACATAATCTGCAAAATTGTGGTAGGTGAAACATGAAATTGTTTAAAAAAATTGGTATTCAAATACAATTAGCATATAGTTTAAATAGAAGTACTTCGCGTAATATAGGGCACTCATCAATGTAAATACGTAATGTAATGTATGCTATTTTCTCACTAGCAATGTAAAATATGTTACCACATCTTTATGTGCCGACTTTTGATTTTTAAGGTTTCCTTGGGATCAGTTTCAAATCATGCATGTAAACGGGAGTGGTGTTTTGGAACATGGGAGCATATGCTCCCTATATTTTGAAATGCATGTTACATGTATTTTAAATTTCAAAAAAAATGAAACAAAAAATTTGCACGTACATCTTCACGTGCTACACGCTCACAAAGTCGTTTCATAAAAAATGAACTTATCATGTGACGTGTGTAAAAAAGACAAAATACAGTGCTGAAAACAATGCTTTTCACAGGATAAATTTTCTCTTTTTTACATAGGCCACAAAAAATAGTATTTTTTCGTGAAACTTGACGCATACACATATATTATGGAGATGTACATGTAGAATTTTTTGTCAAAATTTTTCCGCACTTCGAAATATGTTTTGTTGGTAGAGGGAGCATACGCACCCGGGAGCCAAATTGAATTTCCGCATGTAAACTATACTCTATATTTTGTAGTATGCATGTGTGACGGATGGTATTGTTAATCTGACATCTACCATTATTTTTAAAAGGAAATTGATGATTTCCCAAGCTCATTAGTAGCAAATTATGATTGGTTATAGCACTACCGTGATCATGGTTTTTAAGGCGTCGCCTCGTGGATGCTTAGGCGGTTAAGGTGCCCTCGCAACACCTTCGCATTTTCCTAGGACTGGCAATGGTCAAATCCATCAACGCATGTTAAGGTGATGACTCGATCCCAATAAAAACTGTCAATGATGGAGAGCATAAATCTCCAAGTACGCGCTACGCAAGTTCTCGATAAGGACACACCATGTTAGCGGAGCCCACACATGATGAAGAGGTCGTTGCGGTTGTGAAAGATGTGAAAGGTTGAAGACCTAGATAATAAACCTCGTAGAAGATCACAAGGTTAGAACACAATTATTTTCACCAAAGATTTTAGTAAACATCGTTGAGAAATTTCGTATTTGTTTATCCTTCTGTGGTGACCCGGCATACCACTGCATGGTGTAGTATGCAAGTCTGATATAACACCAATGAAACACCGTTCCACTAGTATTATATCGCTCAGAGTGGTACAACAGAAATATATGTGGATCCAAGGTATGTCTATAGAATTACAACATCGACTCTGTTACATAAGATCATCACAGCCTCCTACTTTACAATGAGGTACAACTGCAGATAAACTCCAGAAGAACGACTCGTAGTCTAATCTTATCACGAACTCTATTTGTAGAGTATTTAACTAGCTACAGAGGCTAAGAATAGATTCTAGCTAATTAGGAGCTAGGTTTAGGAAGCTTGTTCCTTTCTATGGCTAAACTAGTTTTTCTCCTTGATGGATGTGGTATCTGACTCCTCTGACAGGGTCCTGTCTCTTGAAGTAGTTGTTGACTCCTCGGTCTTCGAGTTGCACTGTAGATCCTCCTTCGACAGTCTCATGTTGCCTTCTGAAGTGTTGCCTACTTACTTAACTTGATGATTCCAGTGAAATTAGGAAATCTGGACTAGTTCCCAGGTTTCCTAAGTACTAGCTCCAACATTAAATTTGCATCTCCTCAGGAGATGCATATATTCTAACCAATCAACAATCCTCTTTTGTTTTTGTCTACTTTTGCAGGAAAAGAAGATGTTGGGGAATTGGAGAAGATTAGATTTAGGAATTCTTTTATTTCCATTTTCTATTCTTTGTAATTTGGTTTCTTTTTATGGAGTTGTAAATAACTGAATTATGATAATTGTAATAAAGTTTAAATTATCTATCTATTTTGAATTATCAAATGTGTTAACTTTTACATATTGTATTTAGTATTATAGTGTGGAATTCAAATTCAATTCAATATCTTAATTGAGTTCATGTTATTCATATTTGATTTGAATTCAAACTTGTTCCCCCAAAAACACATGAATGCACAAAGGTCATGTCGAAATTTGTTGCACTTACATCGATGTCTAACTCAATTCCACCGATGTAAGAGAGACCTCGATCACTTTGACAATTTTAAACAAAAGCGCAAAAATTCCTCGGATTTTCTATGCATGAATGCAATGCACACATCTGTTTCCTCTATTTTTGTAACCCCCAATACCCGGGATATTACAGTCTCTACCCCTTAAACTAAACTTCGTCCTCGAAGTTTGAACTCTCTCACGTTTCGGAGTGTGGATCCGACTTGTGCGGACTACGACTTCTCTCGAACTCCGTGGTGATCTCACTCGGTTATAATTGAATATATCCCTTGCCCGGATTCTTCCCGGAATCCATTAAGGTTTGTCTCTGAACATCAGTTTCTTATTTCAGTTCTATGATTTTTCTCCGGAATCTAATAATACTTGTCTTCGAACCATGGCTCTTACTTTGATTCATTGATTTCTTCCAACTATTATACTCTTGTTTCCTATCTCATTGAAGATTCAATGATTGGGACTTCTTCTTGTCCTGATAGTCTTTATTGAGGACTAATTGGATAACATTCTCCTGTTTAATAAAATATATCTTTGTTTTTCCCTTACTACCAAAACTTCAATATTGGTACTTGGTACGGTACTTACCATGGAAATGGTCGTGATGGTTTATTCCTCTAAGAATGGATTAATCTCATTTAGTCCATTCAATCATGGTTTATAATTGATACCTATAACTCTTTAAATTCATTTAGGTTCCATGAAAGGAATCTTTCATGTAGTCTCTGATTCTGGTATGGTCAAATCCCTTCAGTCTTTGACCTTCTTGAGGTGTATTTGGTCTCCGGTATTTCCTTTGTCCAACTTCATTAACTTTGTCATACTTGAGATTTCGTACTTCTGAGTAAATAATAATCAGTTTCTCGAATTATAATCCAATTATTACTTCCTCGAGGTATAAATCTCGGCTTCTGGTCTGACATTCTTCTGAAAGTAGTGTCCAATAATCTTATGAAAATAAGATTGAACTTCCTCTCAGTTCAGACCTTCTTCTTCTCTCTTACTTAAAGTATTGAGTCATGGTGTACATACAACTCAATCTTTACTCTACCCCTTAGAGTTTTCTTATGGTCTTCAACTCCTTTTCTTCCAACCATTGGACTTATGGTTAGGATATTGGTCTAGGTCTAGTTTATGGGTTATACTCTTGTAAGGTCTTGCGAAGAATATCTGTGGTGTATCCACTCAATTGTGGACACCCCATGTGAATCCTTCGATTGAATGATTATAAGTTATAGTTATTTGGCGACAAATTTTTATTTGTTCACAACTTCTGGGTACGAATAATCCAGTTATGGACTACTTCATACCAATTGTGGCTATTTGTTAACTAAAAATGTACTCTATTATAGGTTTTGATCAACTAGACGAGACATCTCTATTTTATCTCGCAGTATTGATCCTATACCAACAGTGGTCTTCTGATACCGATTGTGGTCTTCTTATATCTGTTATGGTTTCATATGTTATCTTCCTTCCTTCAGGGTTTATTTTGCAAGAAAACCACTATGAATATAGTATCCAAAGTGATTTCCCATGCATTCCCTCTTCCATAATGACTATGGTTCTTCCTTTACTTCTCCATAATCATCATATTTCTCACCTTCATGCTTCTCATGTACTAAAGTACTCCTCTGTTGAGGCAAAGCATGAGTTTTGATTTATACTTCCTTCGAGTATTGTGGTTGCTTCCCACAACTTTATTTCCTTTAACTAACTATCCTTCATCTTGTCTTCGGAATCTTCGAATTCGTCACTTCCTTACACGAATACCCTTACCCTCTAGATCTATAGCATCAAGTAATAACTTGATATTGCAACATGCATTTGCATATCAAAGTCAAACTTCATGTATGGATCTAGTCAAACAATGAAAATCCAATAAAATCCAAGAAGATTCAGCTTTGTGTTTATAGTACACACCATCATAAGCCTGAATAAAATAGTTGTGTATGACATCTCTAAACATCAGGCTCTGATGTGTAATATATAACACCACATAAGATAGGTTTATATCGTGATACTTAGCACGAATATATGGGATTCTACTATTTGTCTCAACCTTTACCTTAATTGCACATTTGCAATGAGATAAACTTGAAACAAAGTGGTCTAGGATAGCTAAGGTTAACCTAATTTTCTTTGGAAGTACTACTTAACTTCCATTTTTGTTGAGGACTATCTCACATAATATGTCTAGGTTCTAGCATGGCTACTCTAAACACATAACTCTTGGAATATAGCTCCTATACTTCCAAGTGATTCTATCATAAGACTATGGTCAAGATGTGCTTGGCACACTTCCCATATTTTTGGAACACAGTTCTTGCACTATTGTCTGGCTTCTTATTGTTCTTCTCCTAAAGGTTTATGATGTTCTATTCCATCACATAATGATTCTCAGATGAATCATATATGATTACTATCTCTAATCTGTAAGTAGTCATGTTTTATTTCTATTTCTCTTCCTTACTTCCCATGATTGACTCATCATGGTCTATACTATTTTATTTAACTTATATTTTTCACTGACTATCAATTGTTTAACAAGTCCGGATAATTTTACTTACTCATTACTTAATTTGGTCTACATTATCTATTAGGATATCATAATTATCTTCACCACTCGATATTACTCCTATTACAGGTCTGATAACTCTTACTTCATCATAACATATGTTGGTACACATCTTCCAATAGGATATCTTCCTTATGGTTGTATCCTCTCTTTGGACTACCATGTATTGTATACCAACTGTGATCTACTCATCTATTGTTTTAAGGACTTGTTGATATGCTACATACTTGGAATTAACTACTAGCTTTACTTAAGAAGAATAGGTAGGAAAGTTTGACTTGAGTATGTCAGGATTATTCTCAAGTGAATACCCATCTCAAGTCATACAAATATTTGGTTTACCCAACTTCCTATAGACACTACCAATCCTATAGGTCTCCTTTAAAGGGTTTTAATCCTAGGGTCAAAGCATTTGCTCTGATACCAACTGTGATGACCCGGCATACCACTGCATGGTGTAGTATGCAAGTCTGATATAACACCAATGAAACACCTTTCCACTAGTATTATATCGCTCGAGTGGTACAACGAAACATATGCGGGTCCAAGGTATGTCTATAGAATTACAACATCGACTCGTTACATAAGATCATCACAGACCTCCTACTTTACAATGAGGTACAAGCTGCAGATAAACTCCAGAAGAACGACTCGTAGTCTAATCTTATCACGAACTCTATTTGTAGAGTATTTAACTAGCTACAGAGGCTAAGAATAGATTCTAGCTAATTAGGAGCTAGGTTTAGGAAGCTTGTTCCTTTCTATGGCTAAACTAGTTTTTCTCCTTGTTGATGGATGTGGTATCTGACTCCTCTGACAAGGTCCTGTCTCTTGAAGTAGTTGTTGACTCCTCGGTCTTCGAGTTGCACTGTAGATCCTCCTTCGATGCCTCCATATCTAAGCAGGGGATTTAAGAGTGGGATGAGTACGAGCGTACTCAACAAGTTCATTATAGGAAAGAGGTGTTTAATGCACTAGCTACGGTATTAGACCAGAAAGTCTAATACCAATGCAAGTTTTCATAACCATTTCTTCAAGAGGTTGCTTTTATTCAGAAGAACTATGTCCGTCAGCCTTCACCGGTTTACTAGAACTTCATGGAGCTCCTTTCCGGCCGCGTTCGCGAGTTCCATATCCCGGAACAGGGAGTGACAGGTCACGGTTCTTTACACTCGCAGAGGTGTGTTGCTTTACCCATAAGAGATCTTAACCTTGGTGCCAACCGGGGCGACCCGTCCACACTTCCTTTGGTGTGAGGCCCGGTATAAGGTCTAGCCAATCATGTTCCTCCGCTACCTCGAACACCCACCCGTTGTTGCATGCGCCGACCCCGGGTCCACGTCGGTCCCATTATTCCCGTAGATTTCAAGGTGGACCCCGACCACGACAACGAGTCTTGGGCTCTACCATACACTCCTACGCCGGTGGCTGCAACCCATCATAGACCGCAATACCGTGGGGACTTAAGGCTTCCCCACCCTACCGCTTGTTCTTCGAACGACAAGTGTCTACGGACCGTGCCGTGGGGACTTAAGGCTTCCCAGCCCTACCGCTTGCCGCCGACAGATACAAGTGTCTACGGTAAAGCGCATCCGTTGATGAACGAGAGGTGGAAACACTTTTGACTACTCTGTCCCACTCCGGATCTTATGGTTAACACGGGTATTACGGCACAAGAATCACTGGCGACATTTGTTGTTTAATCCTAGATGGATATAAACCCGTGCAATGGAACCTCCACCATATCAACACAATCCATGGTTCCATTGCCCACCACATAGTCATATTCATAGTTATGAAAGTAGTGGTTTTGGTTTTTATGCAATAGTGATAACCATAGTACTTTGCAAGTAATTTGATAGAAATAATCAAATGACATGAGCAAGTGATGAACTTGCCTTTCTTGATCGCAAGATTATGCAGACAAGGTCTTCGATACGCAATAACTCCAAATTCTGAAATAGCATCATCGTCCGGTAAGGACGATGTTTAAAAGATTGCCAAGGATGCAATAATGCATAAGTATGAGATGCAATCGTTCTAAACGTGACCTAACCCCGATGATTTAGGATTAGTGATTAGTTCAAAGTGGGTTGCACTTTTAGAGTGATTCAAAGATTCACAAACAAGGTTTTTATTAAGAATTGGTTGCTTGTTATCATAAACAGGTGCTGTAATAAATAATAATAACAATAATAGCACATAACAATAACATTTGGTATAATCTTAACATGTAATGAATAGTGGTTGGTTTTAACACTATATGGCATGGTTAATGATTAATTATCATATACTTCAAAAGAATAACTTTTGAAGAACATGTTCTTTGATAAAGAACAAGTATGATAATTAGGTTGGGTTTCTATGGTTGACTATGGTTTCAGGTGGTTGCTGGAGTAAATATTAGATGGATCCCAACAAAGTTAGATTCATCAACTACTAGGCTTGTATTGTTGAATTAAGCTTAAATATTTTAATTACCAATAGTTGCTATCAAGGTGGCATACCTTGTTGGTGATAGTTGGCTAGGGTTTATAGGTCCTATTGAGCAGGTTTGATGGCTACTCCTTATTTAGTTCAAAGGAATAACTTTTGAAGAACATATTTCTTAAGTAATAAGAAGTATTACAATTAAGGTTGAGGTTGTCTAGGTTTTACTATTGAATCCACTAAAATAGGGCATAGTTGGCTCCTGGATATTATGGTTCATAAGTATCTAATACTTAGTAGGGTTTAATGGAATATAGTTAGATAATGCACAATATTTGGCATAGTTGTTATTGAAGTCCATCACAATGGTGTGATGCTAAGCATGGATAGGTAAGGTTGATATCTCTGAGGATTGGAACTAGGTTTACATTTGGTTAACCCCATTTGATCATCTAGGTCCGATGAAGATGAACACATGGGATACCCCTCCTGTTAGTGATAGGTCTTCTACATTTTATGTGGACATGGCAATCATTTAATTGTTGCTATGGATCTATGATTGAAAAGAAAGTATCATGATCACATGTTCTTATCTAGGGTTTAGGTTAGAACCAAATTAGGTTCACAAAGAATAATGAAGCTAGGTTCCTAATGGAGTTAGGTTTTTAGGGTTACACATGGAATAATGGGTTTCTAGTTTTCTTCCTCATGGAACTAGGGTTTACCAATTACCCTATAGTTCATGAGTTAATAACTCCATTATAAAGTTGAAGTGATTGATAACTTTGAAATAATAATAATGGGTTTAACATTATATTATTGTTAAAAGACTTAAAATATGATATATATACTATTAGGGTTTAGGGTTTTTAAATAATGGTGGAAGTAATGATCAATTAAGATTTTCAAATGATGAAACATAACCATAAAGAAACAATTTTTTGTATTATATGAAATTTAACACAAAATAATATATACTATTTTCTTGGTGTGACAATAGGAACAAGGAAATTACAGGTTTATTAATTAGGTTTTTATAGTTAAGATTTTAAAATTGATTTCCTAGGATTAGTGAGAAGTTCATTTTATTTTTCTTTGACCTTGGTGGTATTTGTTTTCTGTTTTCACTTGTGTTTTTTTATAAATCCTTATTTTTATGAACAATTTACCTAGCTTTTGAGTTTCTCATGACTTGATTTGTTTAGAAGATAAATAAATAAGTTAAATTAATAATGGTTAAATGATTAAATGGACTGGCCCAACTGGTTTGGCCCAAACCCGGCTCTGGTCCAAACAGACTCGACCTGGTCGAGCCGACACCGGCCCGACCCCTCTCTCTCGCTACTCCTCTCCTCAAACACACGAACACGGTCGTCCTCGTTCCCCTCTTGGCGATGCCGCCGCCGCCAGCATTCGCCTTGACCGCTGCCGGCCGTGTTTACCGCCGCCACTTGTTGGTGCAGCTCCGCCACCAGTCCGCCCTTCTACTCAACCGAGTATCTCTCACCGAGACGCCCCCTTTCGCCGAGGTTCGTGCCCCAGACTAACCCTAGTTGCCTCCTATTCCGGTCGTCGACGGTCGATTCCGGCGTCGTCTCCCACTGGCGGGACGCCGCCATGGTATCCACCACCGGCGCCGCCGATTCGACGCCGACCGGCGCTCACGCGCGGCCCGGTCCTCGGCTATCCCTTGCTCCGCCGGTGGAGATTCAGGCCACCGCCGTCGCTACTCCGGCTAGCTACGGCCCTCCACGCTACACCTTGACCTCCTCCACACAAACCCATCGGCGCCATTCTCTCCACGCCCTTGTAAACGTGCTCGACGGCAACCCTGGCGACCGTGTACTTGTACTAGTGGTGTGGTGCTGGTGTGGAGATGTTGTACTGCTGCTTATGGTGCTGTAATGCGGTGACTACTGGTGGGTGACTCGACGCCGGCAGGACGGCGTCGCCGACGCAACCCCGGCGTCCATGAACTGGTGGGGTTGACGCTGTTCTCACTGCATCCTCGACCTCGACGCCGGTGGGACGGTGCCGCGACGCAACCCCGGCGTCAACTTCTTCTACTGCTGCAATTCTCGATTGAACTCACTGTGAGCTATACCCCTCCTCTCTCTCTATATATATATTCTCTATATCTCTAAATTTGTTGGCCAAGCATTTGGGTGTGCCTGACCCGATTGCTGCATGTCCATGGTGATTATCAAATGATACTACTGTTAGATGATCTAGTGTTGTATGCTCGATTCAATTGCCTACTAGCTGTTTGTACTATGTTGGTATCTCACTTTGGATGATTTGCTCATTCTATGATCGACGAAACCGAACTTGTACGGTTCGGTCAATTGGAGTAATTCAGCTATACTCCTGTGTACCTTATTACTGAATTTGGAAATATGAGAGGCATTTATATTTGCTTGTAGATTGATGCTTGGTTTGGTGGCTTGCTAATGAGCTTATATTTATACTTATATTGCTTTGTCTTGCCACTTTGGTACTACTTGGTTGGTCGAAACATTTCCTGGACCAGTATGTAACCTTATGTAATTGCTCTACTGGATGTTATATTCTTGTGATGCCCCTGTTTGGATTTGCTGTACCAACCCAGGCATACATGACTGGTTATGTTGCTTTTGCTGAAGGATGCATTATATAATTACTTGATGCTCGACTTGGCAATTTATTTGATGGCTTGCTGTATTAGCTTGTATGCTTATAGCCCCCGATTGCTGTTATGGTACTCGCTTGGTCGGCCTAGGATGATTTCCTGGACCCTAAGTATGCTTCTACGAGCTAGTGGATTTTGGTGAAGGCTGTACTTGTATAAAAATTTATAAGAACAGATATGCTGTCGCTTGATTCTTGGGCCACGCTCGTGATGCAAAGACCGAGGCAAATGTACTTGGATAAGAACGAGATACTAAAGTGTGGCTTACAATTTCTCTGTGATGATTCTTGCATAGCACCACTATGCAGATCTGAGAGAAAATCTATCTCTCCATCCTCCTAGATGAAAACCTGCTGGAGGGTAGTGAGATTGTACTACTGTACTTGGTAGCCTATCTTCTGGATGCTGACTACTTCTTGTGGTTAGCCTGCACCTGCTCTCTGCTTCTTCTTCTTCTTCCTAATGATCTAGTTGCTGGTGGGCTGTTACCTGTGTTGTTATATTGGATCATGAGGAGTTCTTGCTGTTCTAGCTACGATCGTAGCTACGGTTGTTCTTGATATCCTGGTTCGGCTGAGGTGTGTGTGAAGTACTACCGATACAGATTGCTCGATGTTTGGCTTTTATACCGATGTTGTATGGTTGACGGCACATGACATGCATGTGTGGTGTAAGCTACTTGTGTGTGTGCTCCTGCCCTCTAGTGTATGCTACAAAGTTGATCTTCTCTTCTTCCTTGTGCAAGCAACGTCGGAGTTGTCCTTATCTTGTACTCGGCTATTTATTTTTGTTACATCCAAGTGTATAATTCATGTGGGCTTCCCCTGATGGTTTCTAAATTGTTTGGCTTGGTTCATATTGACCATTTCATGTCAATATAGAATCCAAATTTAAATGGAAAAGGTTGTGGCTTAATTTTCTATAAGGAGCTAGTGCTAATTTGACATTAGTCACTTGATAAACTGTTGCCTTTTGTCTGCTTAGCTGCCTATCAATTATCTGTCATTGTTGCCTAAAGATAGGTTGATTAGCTGCCTGAAATGATGATGCCTTATTGATGCTTTCGCTGGAATCGGAATAAATGTTCTTCTGATTGTCTCATGTTGCCTTCTGAAGTGTTGCCTACTTACTTAACTTGATGATTCCAGTGAAATTAGGAAATCTGGACTAGTTCCCAGGTTTCCTAAGTACTAGCTCCAACATTAAATTTGCATCTCCTCGGGAGATGCATATATTCTAACCAATCAACAATCCTCTTTTGTTTTTGTCTACTTTTGCAGGAAAAGAAGATGTTGGGGAATTGGAGAAGATTAGATTTAGGAATTCTTTTATTTCCATTTTCTATTCTTTGTAATTTGGTTTCTTTTTATGGAGTTGTAAATAACTGAATTATGATAATTGTAATAAAGTTTAAATTATCTATCTATTTTGAATTATCAAATGTGTTAACTTTTACATATTGTATTTAGTATTATAGTGTGGAATTCAAATTCAATTCAATATCTTAATTGAGTTCATGTTATTCATATTTGATTTGAATTCAAACTTGTTCCCCCAAAAACACATGAATGCACAAAGGTCATGTCGAAATTTGTTGCACTTACATCGATGTCTAACTCAATTCCACCGATGTAAGAGAGACCTCGATCACTTTGACAATTTTAAACAAAAGCGCAAAAATTCCTCGGATTTTCTATGCATGAATGCAATGCACACATCTGTTTCCTCTATTTTTGTAACCCCCAATACCTGGGATATTACAGTCTCTACCCCTTAAACTAAACTTCGTCCTCGAAGTTTGAACTCTCTCACGTTTCGGAGTGTGGATCTGACTTGTGCAGACTACGACTTCTCTCGAACTCCGTGGTGATCTCACTGGTTATAATTGAATATATCCCTTGCCCGGATTCTTCCTGGAATCCATTAAGGTTTGTCTCCGAACATCGGTTTCTTATTTCGGTTCTATGATTTTTCTCCGGAATCTAATAATACTTGTCTTCGAACCATGGCTCTTACTTTGATTCATTGATTTCTTCCAACTATTATACTCTTGTTTCCTATCTCATTGAAGATTCAATGATTGGGACTTCTTCTTGTCCTGATAGTCTTTATTGAGGACTAATTGGATAACATTCTCTCGTTTAATAAAATATATCTTTGTTTTTCCCTTACTACCAAAACTTCAATATTGGTACTTGGTACGGTACTTACCATGGAAATGGTCGTGATGGTTTATTCCTCTAAGAATGGATTAATCTCATTTAGTCCATTCAATCATGGTTTATAATTGATACCTATAACTCTTTAAATTCATTTAGGTTCCATGAAAGGAATCTTTCATGTAGTCTCTGATTCTGGTATGGTCAAATCCCTTCAGTCTTTGACCTTCTTGAGGTGTATTTGGTCTCCGGTATTTCCTTTGTCCAACTTCATTAACTTTGTCATACTTGAGCTTTCGTACTTCTGAGTAAATAATACTCAGTTTCTCGAATTATAATCCAATTATTACTTCCTCGAGGTATAAATCTCGGCTTCTGGTCTGACATTCTTCTGAAAGTAGTGTCCAATAATCTTATGAAAATAAGATTGAACTTCCTCTCAGTTCAGACCTTCTTCTTCTCTCTTACTTAAAGTATTGAGTCATGGTGTACATACAACTCAATCTTTACTCTACCCCTTAGAGTTTTCTTATGGTCTTCAACTCCTTTTCTTCCAACCATTGGACTTATGGTTAGGATATTGGTCTAGGTCTAGTTTATGGGTTATACTCTTGTAAGGTCTTGCGAAGAATATCTGTGGTGTATCCACTCAATTGTGGACACCCCATGTGAATCCTTCGGCTGAATGATTATAAGTTATAGTTATTTGGCGACAAATTTTTATTTGTTCACAACTTCTGGGTACGAATAATCCAGTTATGGACTACTTCATACCAATTGTGGCTATTTGTTAACTAAAAATGTACTCTATTATAGGTTTTGATCAACTAGACGAGACATCTTCTATTTTATCTCGCAGTATTGATCCTATACCAACATGTGGTCTTCGATACCGATTGTGGTCTTCTTATATCTGTTATGGTTTCATATGTTATCTTCCTTCCTTCGGGGTTTATTTTGCAAGAAAACCACTATGAATATAGTATCCAAAGTGATTTCCCATGCATTCCCTCTTCCATAATGACTATGGTTCTTCCTTTACTTCTCCATAATCATCATATTTCTCACCTTCATGCTTCTCATGTACTAAAGTACTCCTCTGTTGAGGCAAAGCATGAGTTTTGATTTATACTTCCTTCAGAGTATTGTGGTTGCTTCCCACAACTTTATTTCCTTTAACTAACTATCCTTCATCTTGTCTTCAGAATCTTCAGAATTCGTCACTTCCTTACACGAATACCCTTACCCTCTAGATCTATAGCATCAAGTAATAACTTGATATTGCAACATGCATTTGCATATCAAAGTCAAACTTCATGTATGGATCTAGTCAAACAATGAAAATCCAATAAAATCCAAGAAGATTCAGCTTTGTGTTTATAGTACACACCATCATAAGCTCGAATAAAATAGTTGTGTATGACATCTCTAAACATCGGGCTCGATGTGTAATATATAACACCACATAAGATAGGTTTATATCGTGATACTTAGCACGAATATATGGGATTCTACTATTTGTCTCAACCTTTACCTTAATTGCACATTTGCAATGAGATAAACTTGAAACAAAGTGGTCTAGGATAGCTAAGGTTAACCTAATTTTCTTTGGAAGTACTACTTAACTTCCATTTTTGTTGAGGACTATCTCACATAATATGTCTAGGTTCTAGCATGGCTACTCTAAACACATAACTCTTGGAATATAGCTCCTATACTTCCAAGTGATTCTATCATAAGACTATGGTCAAGATGTGCTTGGCACACTTCCCATATTTTTGGAACACAGTTCTTGCACTATTGTCTCGGCTTCTTATTGTTCTTCTCCTAAAGGTTTATGATGTTCTATTCCATCACATAATGATTCTCAGATGAATCATATATGATTACTATCTCTAATCTGTAAGTAGTCATGTTTTATTTCTATTTCTCTTCCTTACTTCCCATGATTGACTCATCATGGTCTATACTATTTTATTTAACTTATATTTTTCACTGACTATCAATTGTTTAACAAGTCTGGATAATTTTACTTACTCATTACTTAATTTGGTCTACATTATCTATTAGGATATCATAATTATCTTCACCACTCGATATTACTCCTATTACAGGTCTGATAACTCTTACTTCATCATAACATATGTTGGTACACATCTTCCAATAGGATATCTTCCTTATGGTTGTATCCTCTCTTTGGACTACCATGTATTGTATACCAACTGTGATCTACTCATCTATTGTTTTAAGGACTTGTTGATATGCTACATACTTGGAATTAACTACTAGCTTTACTTAAGAAGAATAGGTAGGAAAGTTTGACTTGAGTATGTCAGGATTATTCTCAAGTGAATACCCATCTCAAGCCATACAAATATTTGGTTTACCCAACTTCCTATAGACACTACCAATCCTATAGGTCTCCTTTAAAGGGTTTTAATCCTAGGGTCAAAGCATTTGCTCTGATACCAACTGTGGTGACCCGGCATACCACTGCATGGTGTAGTATGCAAGTCTGATATAACACCAATGAAACACCTTTCCACTAGTATTATATCGCTCAGAGTGGTACAACAGAAACATATGCGGGTCCAAGGTATGTCTATAGAATTACAACATCGACTCTGTTACATAAGATCATCACAGCCTCCTACTTTACAATGAGGTACAACTGCAGATAAACTCCAGAAGAACGACTCGTAGTCTAATCTTATCACGAACTCTATTTGTAGAGTATTTAACTAGCTACAGAGGCTAAGAATAGATTCTAGCTAATTAGGAGCTAGGTTTAGGAAGCTAGTTCCTTTCTATGGCTAAACTAGGTTTTCTCCTTGATGGATGTGGTATCTGACTCCTCTGACAGGGTCCTGTCTCTTGAAGTAGTTGTTGACTCCTCGGCCTTCGAGTTGCATTGTAGATCCTCCTTCGATGCCTCCATATCTAAGCAGGGGATTTAAGAGTGGGATGAGTACGAGCGTACTCAACAAGTTCATTATAGGAAAGAGGTGTTTAATGCACTAGCTACGGCATTAGACCGCAAAGTCTAATACCAATGCAAGTTTTCATAACCATTTCTTCAAGAGGTTGCTTTTATTCGGAAGAACTATGTCCGTCAGCCTTCACCGGTTTACTAGAACTTCATGGAGCTCCTTTCCGGCCGCGTTCGCAGTTCCATATCCCGGAACGAGGAGTGACGAGTCACGGTTCTTTACACTCTGCAGAGGTGTGTTGCTTTACCCATAAGAGATCTTAACCTTGGTGCCAACCGGGGGCGACCCGTCCACACTTCCTTTGGTGTGAGGCCCGGTATAAGGTCTAGCCAATCATGTTCCTCCGCTACCTCGAACACCCACCCGTTGTTGCATGCGCCGACCCTGGGTCCACGTCGGTCCCATTATTCCCGTAGATTTCAAGGTGGACCCCGACCACGACAACGGTCTTGGGCTCTTACCATACACTCCTACGCCGGTGGCTGCAACCCATCATAGACCGCATTACCGTGGGGACTTAGAGGCTTCCCCACCCTACCAGCTTGTTCTTCGAACGACAAGTGTCTACGGTAGCAACGTGTCCGTGGGGACTTAGAAGGGCTTCCCCACCCTACCAGCTTGCTGCCGACAAGATACAAGTGTCTACGGTAAAGCGCATCCGTTGATGAACGAGAGGTGGAAACACTTTTGACTACTCCGTCCCACTCCGGATCTTATGGTTAACACGGGTATTACGGCACAAGAATCACTGGCGACATTTGTTGTTTAATCCTAGATGGATATAAACCCGTGCAATGGAACCTCCACCATATCAACACAATCCATGGTTCCATTGCCCACCACATAGTCATATTCATAGTTATGAAAGTAGTGGTTTTGGTTTTTATGCAATAGTGATAACCATAGTACTTTGCAAGTAATTTGATAGAAATAATCAAATGACATGAGCAAGTGATGAACTTGCCTTTCTTGACTGCAAGATTATGCAGACAAGGTCTTCGATACGCAATAACTCCAAATTCTGAAATAGCATCATCGTCCGGTAAGGACGATGTTTAAAAGATTGCCAAGGATGCAATAATGCATAAGTATGAGATGCAATCGTTCTAAGCGTGACCTAACCCCGATGATTTAGGAATAGTGAGTGATTAGTTCAAAGTGGGTTGCACTTTTAGAGTGATTCAAAGATTCACAAACAAGGTTCTTATTAAGAATTGGTTGCTTGTTAGAATCATAAGCAAGTGTAGTAATAAATACATAATAACAATAATAGCACATAACAATAACATTGTGGTATAATCTTAACATGTAATGAATAGTGGTTGGTTTTAACACTATATGGCATGGTTAATGATTAATTATCATATACTTCAAAAGAATAACTTTTGAAGAACATGTTCTTTGATAAAGAACAAGTATGATAATTAGGTTTGGGGTTTCTATGGTTGACTATGGTTTCAAGTGGTCTGCTGGAGTAAATATTAGATGGATCCCAACAAAGTTAGATTCATCAACTACTAGGCTTGTATTGTTGAATTAAGCTTAAATATTTTAATTACCAATAGTTGCTATCAAGGTTGGCTATACCTTGTTGGTGATAGTTGGCTAGGGTTTATAGGTCCTATTGAGCAGGTTTGATGGCTACTCCTTATTTAGTTCAAAGGAATAACTTTTGAAGAACATACTTCTTAAGTAATAAGAAGTATTACAATTAAGGTTGAGGTTGTCTAGGTTTTACTATTGAATCCACTAAAATAGGGCATAGTTGGCTCCTGGATATTATGGTTCATAAGTATCTAATACTTAGTAGGGTTTAATGGAATATAGTTAGATAATGCACTATATTTGGCATAGTTGTTATTGAAGTCCATCACAATGGTGTGATGCTAAGCATGGATAGGTAAGGTTGATATCTCTGAGGATTGGAACTAGGTTTACATTTGGTTAACCCCATTTGATCATCTAGGTCTGATGAAGATGAACACATGGGATACCCCTCCTGTTAGTGATAGGTCTTCTACATTTTATGTGGACATGGCAATCATTTAATTGTTGCTATGGATCTATGATTGAAAAGAAAGTATCATGATCACATGTTCTTATCTAGGGTTTAGGTTAGAACCAAATTAGGTTCACAAAGAATAATGAAGCTAGGTTCCTAATGGAGTTAGGTTTTTAGGGTTACACATGGAATAATGGGTTTCTAGTTTTCTTCCTCATGGAACTAGGGTTTACCAATTACCCTATAGTTCATGAGTTAATAACTCCATTATAAAGTTGAAGTGATTGATAACTTTGAAATAATAATAATGGGTTTAACATTATATTATTGTTAAAAGACTTAAAATATGATATATACTATTAGGGTTTAGGGTTTTTAAATAATGGTGGAAGTAATGATCAATTAAGATTTTCAAATGATGAAACATAACCATAAAGAAACAATTTTTTGTATTATATGAAATTTAACACAAAATAATATATACTATTTTCTTGGTGTGACAATAGGAACAAGGAAATTACAGGTTTATTAATTAGGTTTTTATAGTTAAGATTTTAAAATTGATTTCCTAGGATTAGTGAGAAGTTCATTTTATTTTTCTTTGACCTTGGTGGTATTTGTTTTCTGTTTTCACTTGTGTTTTTTTATAAATCCTTATTTTTATGAACAATTTACCTAGCTTTTGAGTTTCTCATGACTTGATTTGTTTAGAAGATAAATAAATAAGTTAAATTAATAATGGTTAAATGATTAAATGGACCGGCCCAACCGGTTTGGCCCAAACCCGGCTCTGGTCCAAACGGACTCGACCCGGTCGAGCCGACACCGGCCCGACCCCTCTCTCTCGCTACTCCTCTCCTCAAACACACGAACACGGTCGTCCTCGTTCCCCTCTTGGCGATGCCGCCGCCGCCAGCATTCGCCTTGACCGCTGCCGGCCGTGTTTACCGCCGCCACTTGTTGGTGCAGCTCCGCCACCAGTCCGCCCTTCTACTCAACCGATTATCTCTCGCCGAGACGCCCCCTTTTGCCGAGGTTCGTGCCCCAGACTAACCCTAGTTGCCTCCTATTCCGGTCGTCGACGGTCGATTCCGGCGTCGTCTCCCACTGGCGGGACGCCGCCATGGTATCCACCACCAGCGCCCGCCGATTCGACGCCGACCGGCGCTCACGCGCGGCCCAGTCCTCGGCTATCCCTTGCTCCGCCGGTGGAGATTCAGGCCACCGCCGTCGCTACTCCGGCTAGCTACGGCCCTCCACGCTACACCTTGACCTCCTCCACACAAACCCATCGGCGCCATTCTCTCCACGCCCTTGTAAACGTGCTCGACGGCAACCCTGGCGTCCGTGTACTTGTACTGGTGGTGTGGTGCTGGTGTGGAGATGTTGTACTGCTGCTTATGGTGCTGTAATGCGGTGACTACTGGTGGGTGACTCGACGCCGGCAGGACGGCGTCGCCGACGCAACCCCGGCGTCCATGAACTGGTGGGGTTGACGCTGTTCTCACTGCATCCTCGACCTCGACGCCGGTGGGACGGTGCCGCGACGCAACCCCGGCGTCAACTTCTTCTACTGCTGCAATTCTCGATTGAACTCACTGTGAGCTATACCCCTCCTCTCTCTCTCTATATATATTCTCTATATCTCTAAATTTGTTGGCCAAGCATTTGGGTGTGCCTGACCCGATTGCTGCATGTCCATGGTGATTATCAAATGATACTACTGTTAGATGATCTAGTGTTGTATGCTCGATTCAATTGCCTACTAGCTGTTTGTACTATGTTGGTATCTCACTTTGGATGATTTGCTCATTCTATGACTGACGAAACTGAACTTGTACAGTTCAGTCAGCTGGAGTAATTCAGCTATACTCCTGTGTACCTTATTACTGAATTTGGAAATATGAGAGGCATTTATATTTGCTTGTAGATTGATGCTTGGTTTGGTGGCTTGCTAATGAGCTTATATTTATACTTATATTGCTGTGCTGCCACTTTGGTACTACTTGGTTGGTCAGAAACATTTCCTGGACAGTATGTAACCTTATGTAATTGCTCTACTGGATGTTATATTCTTGTGATGCCCCTGTTTGGATTTGCTGTACCAACCCAGGCATACATGACTGGTTATGTTGCTTCTGCTGAAGGATGCATTATATAATTACTTGATGCTCGACTTGGCAATTTATTTGATGGCTTGCTGTATTAGCTTGTATGCTTATAGCCCCTGATTGCTGTTATGGTACTGCTTGGTCGGCCTAGGATGATTTCCTGGACCCTAAGTATGCTTCTACAGCTAGTGGATTTTGGTGAAGGCTGTACTGTATAAAAATTTATAAGAACAGATGCTGCTGCTTGATTCTTGGGCCCTGCCTGTGATGCAAAGACTGAGGCAAATGTACTGGATAAGAACAGATACTAAAGTGTGGCTTACAATTTCTCTGTGATGATTCTTGCATAGCACCACTATGCAGATCTGAGAGAAAATCTATCTCTCCATCCTCCTAGATGAAAACCTGCTGGAGGGTAGTGAGATTGTACTACTGCACTTGGTAGCCTATCTTCTGGATGCTGACTACTTCTTGTGGTTAGCCTGCACCTGCTCTCTGCTTCTTCTTCTTCTTCCTAATGATCTAGCTGCTGGTGGGCTGTTACCTGTGTTGTTATATTGGATCATGAGGAGTTCTTGCTGTTCTAGCTACAGTTGTTCTTGATATCCTGGTTCGGCTGAGGTGTGTGTGAAGTACTACCAAGCATAGTTCGCCGATGTTTGGCTTTTATACCGATGTTGTATGGTTGACAAGCACATGACATGCATGTGTGGTGTAAGCTACTTGTGTGTGTGCTCCTGCCCTCTAGTGTATGCTACAAAGTTGATCTTCTCTTCTTCCTTGTGCAAGCAACGTCAGGTTGTCCTTATCTTGTACTGGCTATTTATTTTTGTTACATCCAAGTGTATAATTCATGTGGGCTTCCCCTGATGGTTTCTAAATTGTTTGGCTTGGTTCATATTGACCATTTCATGTCAATATAGAATCCAAATTTAAATGGAAAAGGTTGTGGCTTAATTTTCTATAAGGAGCTAGTGCTAATTTGACATTAGTCACTTGATAAACCGTTGCCTTTTGTCCGCTTAGCTGCCTATCAATTATCTGTCATTGTTGCCTAAAGATAGGTTGATTAGCCGCTCGAAATGATGATGCCTTATTGATGCTTTCGCTGGAATCGGAATAAATGTTCTTCCGATTGTCTCATGTTGCCTTCGAAGTGTTGCCTACTTACTTAACTTGATGATTCCGAGTGAAATTAGGAAATCTGGACTAGTTCCCAGGTTTCCTAAGTACTAGCTCCAACATTAAATTTGCATCTCCTCAGGAGATGCATATATTCTAACCAATCAACAATCCTCTTTTGTTTTTGTCTACTTTTGCAGGAAAAGAAGATGTTGGGGAATTGGAGAAGATTAGATTTAGGAATTCTTTTATTTCCATTTTCTATTCTTTGTAATTTGGTTTCTTTTTATGGAGTTGTAAATAACTGAATTATGATAATTATAATAAAGTTTAAATTATCTATCTATTTTGAATTATCAAATGTGTTAACTTTTACATATTGTATTTAGTATTATAGTGTGGAATTCAAATTCAATTCAATATCTTAATTGAGTTCATGTTATTCATATTTGATTTGAATTCAAACTTGTTCCCCCAAAAACACATGAATGCACAAAGGTCATGTCGAAATTTGTTGCACTTACATCGATGTCTAACTCAATTCCACCGATGTAAGAGAGACCTCGATCACTTTGACAATTTTAAACAAAAGCGCAAAAATTCCTCGGATTTTCTATGCATGAATGCAATGCACACATCTGTTTCCTCTATTTTTGTAACCCCCAATACCTGGGATATTACACCTTCAAACACATGCTTGGTTACCAAAACAAAAGCAAAATGCATATGACACAAATTGGCCACAGTTTTGGCATGAGACAATAATACTACCAAAACAAATGCAAAATGCATATCCTATTTAACTAAGAAGTTCATCCCCACTAACTTATTTCTCTTAACATGTAGCTATGCTGTCTCACCAAACATTTCACCTCATCAAATTAGTTTTCTTATTATTTTATTTTATAAAAACTAAAACAAGGGATACACCCACTAACATTATTTACTTTCGTTCTGCATGTGGTCAACGAAGCATTTTCTATTGGGGATCCTTGTTTCCACCACTAAATATTTCAGGTAGTTAATGTCGAAGCAAAGGTGAATCCCTTTCTCTTCGTATCCTTTGAAGTCTTTCCCACACAATATATGGTTGGACCGCTCTGCCTCCGGCCACGGGCGAGCGAGGTCTTTATCTTCACCTTCCTCCTCCCACTTTGGATTACTCCATGCCTGTCAGACTAATCTAAAAGCAGCCACTCATCAATCTTCGATTTGGAAAGTCCGTGGGTACATTCTAACATGAAGCCGATATCAGTAATCATGCCGCATCCACCGAAGAGGTTCCCCGGAAACGAATCGGAGTGGCCACCACCATAGCCGTGCAACTTCAGGGCTAGCAAGAATCAAATCCGAGTGATTGTCTCAGTAGACGTGCAGTTCCAGGGCGACCAAGAAAAGAGACCGAGTGTCTACCAAAATATCTACACAGTTTCAACACGACCAAGAACTGAATTCGAGATCATCTCCGAGCAGCCACCCATCAGTTAAATGGTTCTCTTCAACCATAAAGATGTTTGAGAATTTTTTGTTACTGTTGTAGATTGGTCCACTTTGGTTCAAGCTTCGCCAGGGTCTTTACCCAAAATACAACTTTCATCAGAATTAAGTGAACATAGAAAGTATCAGGTAACCAAGATGCTCTCGTTGTGGTTTTTATTGTATGTACCAGATTTGTTTGACGAGAAATAGTAGTGCTTTTTTGTTTCACACAATTGATTATTCATCGTAGACATATATGTGTTTCTACTCAGTTGAAGTAATGTTGACGAAATATTTTGATATATACGGATACCTCACAATCATGATTACATGCTGAAAGAAGCATGCCTCTATCATTCATACTATCACCATAGCATGTATATCCTTTGCCTCCGAAGTTGCGAATGATCTGACTGATATATATATATTCAGTTTCTAAAAAAAATTCTTATACATGCAAAATTTAATCTCGATAAGAATTTATACAAACGCACATAGATTATCGAGATGTACATGCTAAATTTTTTGTTAGAGTTTCTTGACAATTAGAAATATATTTTTTAGGTGGAGGGAGCATATGCACCCAAGAGCCGAATTGAATTTCTGAAGGTTTTTAGACTATCTATGTCATACCTTTTCATCTTTCTTATCTGAAAACTATACTTTCTCATGTGTTAAAGCTTAGTATTTTTTGTATATATAGGGCATCTCTCCACCCCCGCTTCAATGTTTTGTCAAGTATGCATTTTTTGGTTGATCAGGTTAGAAGAGCACTCACGACGGTACCACAACCCACATGCGGCAACAAGGAGCTGTGCATTCATATGGTAATATAGATAGTGAGAAAATTAATATGTGCATAACTTTTGTTACCGTATCGATCCAGCCCCCCAAAGGGTAAGTGTGTTATATTCTGATACTTTTTATGTTCAAGTGATTTGTTGCATATGTCCTTATTTGTCAACTTTAATATTACATTTGCCTACTTTTACTTTAGCATCAAGTTCTATAAAACTAGATGACACCCCGTGCGTTGCAGCGGAATATTTGCACATATGTTGAAGCGTAGATAAAAAATAGACAAAACACCTTGAAAGAAAACAAACAGATGAAAAGAGAAAAGCGTGGATAGTATTAACTTATGGGATGTTTTGAGGTGATTCACCGATTTACAGTTTTTAATATTGTTTATACTTATTAGATAAGTAGGAACTTTTAATATTCTCCTGTTCGCATGGAAAATGCCGACAGTATAAAGCTGCCATTCTTCAGTTGTGTCAGCAAATATATCTGAAAATTGTAGACTAATATACAGTTTTGAGTTTGCGGTAGAATACATAGCAGCAAGACACCTTTTAATATATGCTTGAACATATGAGGTGAACATTCACAACAATCAGACATAAGTCCTCATAGTAGGAAGATCAATACGAACGGAATAAATAAATATTAAAATAACAATTGCACCAAGTAACTGGAGAGAGCCAAGCTGGAACATGGATACATGGAAAACACCTTTTAGGCTGATGTCAAATACTAACCAAATTTGCACAACAACATAGACAGACAAAATGCCACGACAGTAACTGGACACGGCGTGTTTTTTTCCTTCGCTCTTATGACCACAACCCACACCAATGGAAAAAAAATAATAAGAACGAATCTGCATCAAGCCACCAAGCAATCTGTCCCTTCAGGAAATGGATCAAAATGAGTTTCTTCCGTACATGAACTCGGTTCATCACTATCTCCTGTGAGCCTCTGAAACCTGAATATTTTATGAGTACAATATATGATAGCTCAGCTGTTGTGTTGTTCGTTACTACTTGATAGAGGATTACAACGCTTCACTGACGCATGCTTCCAGTGCCAGATCTGCGGAAGCCATTTTGAAAATAAGAGCCTTTAAAGCTAGCTTTTTGGGTAAGGTGTATCGAATATAAAAATGCAGTCTTGCAAAGATAGAAGAATAACGACCATTCGTTATGTAGAGGGAAGTATAAACATGTGTCTTGACATACCAATTGTTTGTATCAGTCAGGGAGGATGAATGTATATCTGCCATTCTGCCAAAGGTCCATGTGAGCTTTCAAACGTAATGAAAGAAAACAAATTATATGGCAGCATCACATGTCCAAAACTGCATATGAAAATATAACAGACAATTTTCATTGGGACTACTCTTTTATTTTTATTTTTTTGTGGGAGGGACTACTCTTTTATTAGTACAACAACAAAGCTAGATGGATCGGGAGTAGGCAAGACAATTGTTGAAGACATTAGGCAAACCTGCAATGGAATTTGGGGAACAACAATCTAGCAGGAGATTGTAGAGAGAATTTACTCTGCGTTCAGAGAAAGGAAAGGAAACATATATTAGCTTATCCAAAGATATGTGAAATATGAAAAGTGAAAAGAAAGATTGGTAAGAGAAAGGACCGTTCGTGTTTACACCATACAGCGCATGTACAGCAAAAATCAGCCAAGATGCTGAGCCTATTGTTGCATGAACAACCTGGCCTTTTCTATACCTGAAATAACGAATATATAGGTTAAAAAACTGCGATGAAAAGGTAAGCGGTGATAATTCCTGTATAGCATAGCATCTGATCCAACACCGTCTTGCCAAGCTGAAATACAATCTGGGTCATAAAATCTTCATTCTGCGATAAAAGAAGGAACTCAAGGATATGCTCCAGCTCCATACAATTTGGTTTGCCATATGTAGCCAATACTTACCTGAAAAACAAATAACATGCACTCAGGCAAGAATCTGTCCGCATGCAGGCCATCAGACCGAGAAATCTCCAGCGAGCAGACTGAGAGGCAAGAAATCCAAATAAACCAGGAGGGCCCGAGGTAGCAGCTGACAATCCGATGGAATCAGGTGTAGGTAGACTGTCCAGCGCTTTTCCAGCCGGAGATGAACCTTACATATTAGGAAGATGTACCGAGGAATTGTAAAAAGTAAAGGAGGAATAGGATGGGGAGTAATTGGTGTGTTTGCGGATGTCAGCATGGCTTGCTTTTCAAGGCTGGAGGCAAGGGCGGCGGCGGATGATCTCCATTGAGAAGTTTTCGGTTGTTGAATGCCCGGATTTAACACGTAGTAATTTCATGAGCATTAAATCGCGGCAGCACATTCGTTGGGAGGAGAAGGGACGTTGGCGGCCGGGAGGAAGACGAGCAGAATAGCTAGGTTGCTGACTTTTTTTGCGAAAACGTCCAGCGAGTAGACGAAACATCGAGCGAGTCGGCCATCGAGCTTGTGAGCCGACGAACGAAAATGTAGCCCATTTGCTAGCCGAACAACATAATCCCAGCCCATATCAGTCTAAAGCTACAGCCCATGACGGTCTGAACCAAGGGGAAGCTACTCACGAGTCACGGCGATGATGTGAAGGTAATAAGGCTACGTGGCTTGTTGTGAGTCCAGGAAAATGGGGCCATCTATTAAGAAAGAGAAGATTCCCGCAGCAAGCGCGCGGGCATCATCTAGTGACACGAATTAGTCACACTTGTGGCACCAGGCAACAAATACTACCAATCTTATATAACCAGTAAATGCTATTGAAAATTTCTATTTCTGCAGTTCATATCTTTATTTCCAAACAAGTCCATAGTTCATATCTTCCAGACAAGTCCCCACATTTCAGTGTTCCCTTTTCAACACGGAGCCCAGATCCTGATCCTTAGAGCAACATCGTGTAATTTAGGCATAAGAGCAGGGCCACATCGCAAATCTGAAATAGTCCAGTCCCAGGAGTTCTTCTCTGGGCAGTGTCCGTTACTACTGCCTCCGCCCGCTCCCCTCCGCTCGCCGCCTCCTCCCGCCCGCAGCTACGCGCCGAGCGCCGCCGCCTCACCACCGTTCATTTTCGCCGCCGTCACGTGACGTCAGCTCAGGCCTCGCCGCGGTATAAATTCCGCCCGATTCCGGGCTCACCCGTCCGAGAATCACCAAACCCTAGCCCACTCTGAGTCTGAGGCGGCGGAGCTGGAGTTGGAGCCGCGGCGACGGAGCTTTGCTGCGTGCTCCCTAGGATCTCGCTCCCGCCTCGCGGCCGCAGCTCAGTGTCCGTCTTGGCGGCGGCGGCGGGATGAGCAGCCTCGTGGAGCGGCTGCGCGTGCGGTCGGACAAGCGGCCGCGCTACACACTCGACGAGTCCGACGACGACCTCCCGCCCCGCGGCGGGAACGGCAAGGGCAAGGACTGGCAAGACGACGCACCCGCCAAGCAGATCGAGCGCGAGGATCTGGTATGGCTGATCACGCCCTGTTTTTTTTCCGTCTTGTTTTGTTCGAATCCTACTGATTTTTGTTTTTGATGCTGTTCTGTTCTGTTGGGATCAAATTGGTGCTGTTCTGTTAGGAATTAGGATTAGTAGTCGGTGGATAAGATGTTAGGCTGTTTGAGTGGCTCTGCTCCGGGTAAGCGGGAGGAATTGGCTTGGGGATCTGGTGTAGAATAGGGTTTACTGGGATACCACGATTTTGTGACTGGCGCTACATAAAGATGAAGGATAAGTTTTGTTGCTAGGTGCCGTTTGGATACTGAACTGTGGAGGAATTGGCTTTGTTTATTTGCCCAGCTAAGCAGCTAGATACTACTACTACATTTGGGATTTTTTTGTATGAAAAAGTTTGTGTGCCAAGAGATTATCACTGGAATTTGTACGTGCCATAGCGGGCATTGTGCAATAGGATGGACGTGGTTAGGGTTGCTGCTTTAGGTTGTCACGGTGCTATATGAGTGAACTTCTGGAAATAAAGGGAAACACAACGGTTTCTTAGAGTCTTAGTGCAAATAATGTGTTCTTTCGTAATGCTAAGCGCTGGCTTGGTGGCTAGAGCTCACAGTGCTGAACTCCCCCACCTGGGTTTGAATCTTAGGTGAAACGTTCCGACTAAATGGGGTGCTATCCGTTTCTTAGCGTCTTAGTGCAAATACTGTTTATTTCGTAATTCTAAGCGCCGGCATGGTGGCTTGAGCTCACCGGGTGCTATTTGCATGAGAAATCGCTGGAGAGGTCTCATCTACCTAACAGCGTATAGACAAGGGAGCGATCCTTCCCCCGTTGGTCAACTTTTTTATTTATTTTAGTAACATGTTCTTTTGTATAGAATAGGGAGCTCCACCTTTCTATGATCTCAAGATTTAGTAAAGCTTGTATAGAATAGGTTGTCACGGTGCTATCTGAGTGGAACTTCTGGAAATGAAGGGACAACACAATCGTTTCTTAGTCTTAGTGCAAATAATGTGTTCTCTCGTTATGCTAAGCGCTGGCTTGGTGGCTAGAGCTCACAGTGCTGAACTCGCCCACCCGGGTTCGAATCTTAGGTGAAACGTTTGGACTAAATGGGGTGCTATCCGCGTGAAAAATCGCCAAGGGAGGGACCCTTCCCCTGTTCTTTTGTATAGAATAGGCAGGTCCAGCTTTCTATGATCTCAAGATTTAGTAAAGCTTGTTCCGTTGGGTTAACCAGAAGGAAGAGATTCGAGAATATTCATTAAATCAGAGCATGGACCATATTCATTTTTATTCTCTCCTCATTTGCTGACCCACAACTTCAAATTGTGTTGTAGTTCTTGTCTACATAGTGGGATTTCAAATGTTTGTGGTTCACATTCCCGAATTCCTGATTTAATGAATCTGTATTAATTAATATCCCCCACTTTCAGTTTTTGGTCTCCTGTATTTATTTTTAACTCCGTTCTTGCTCATTTTGGTGTGCAGAAAGAAGATGCTTGCCAGAAATGTGGACTAAATGAAAACCTTGTATCTTGTTCAACATGTACATATGCATTTCACCGGAAATGTTTGATCCCTTGCCTAAATATCACATCTGACAAATGGAGTTGTCCTGAATGTGTATGTATTTGCTCTCTTGATCCATTTTTTCACTTTATGATTGATACTGTTAGTTTACCAAAGCACGTTGTTTGTTATTATCAGGTAAGCCCACTGACAGAGATGGAGAAGATATTAGATTGCGAAACTCTGGAGGTTGCTTCTGAAGAGACTAGTTCTTCGGAGTCTAGATCAAAGAAAAAGCCTGTCAAGCGGTATCTGATAAAATGGAAAGGATTGTCACACATTCACTGCACTTGGTAGCTACTGCCTGTCCTGAGCACTGAAGAATCATTCCTTACCGCCTTTCCTTTATTAATTGTTGACTTTCTTTATATCAGGGTGCCAGAAGATGAATATTTAGAAGCTGCAAAGATACACCCTCGGTTGAAAACTAGATTAAATAACTTCAATAGGCAGTTTGAGTCAATTGATAGATCTGATGATGACTATGTTCCAATTAGGCCTGAGTGGACAACTGTTGACAGGGTCCTCGCTAGCAGGTACTAACAAAATTGCATTAATGAGGTTCAGTCACATTTTACCTTGTATGTTGGTGCTAACAATAAAGATGCGATCTTTCTCCCATATGTATAAGTTCTTGTCACTATTTGATTATGTGGCCTGCCAGACTTTGGCGTACTAGCACATGCATGCATGTTTTCTATCTATGCATGAGACACAAAGCTTTTGTTTTTATTTTCTTTCGAAAAATGTATGTTTTGCGAAGTTTGCGTTACCAAATCCATTCAGTTACTGTTTATGGTGTTTATCCTGAGGCAGCTACTCAATTACATTTCTTCCCTAATGTATCCTGTTGTCCATGGTCCTCATATGGAGTACAATCAAAATTTTCAATCATAGTGCTATCTTAGGGCGGGTCTCAGTTTTCTGAATGTGCCACCTTTTATCTTCCACCTATGTATCCAAGCATTACTATATAGCAAAAGTTGACTGATATCTTGATATTTCTGACCCCATTTTTATATTTTGAACAGAAAAAACTCTACTGGTGAAAAAGAATACTACGTGAAATGGAAGGAACTTTCATACGAAGAATGTACTTGGGAAAATGAGTCTGACATCTCAGTGTTCCAACCTCAGATTGAGCGCTATAGTGAAATTCTGTCCAGACGCAAGAAGTCCACTGACAAGAGCAAGAGCGCCATTCGCGAGATGCGTCGTGTTGATGGGACTCCCAAGTTTCTTTCTGGTGGTATGCTATTAAGCATGAATTATTCTAGATACTAGAATTTAAAATTTAGTTGACTATAAATTTAATGGGACATGTCTACATGTTCATTCTTTGAATGCATTTTCTTGGTATTGAAGGCACACTGCATCCTTATCAGCTTGAAGGGTTAAACTTTCTGCGCTTTTCATGGTCCAGTAATAGACGTGTCATCCTGGGAGATGAGATGGGTCTTGGTAAGATATTATTATTATGAGTATGCTAGTATAGATCAAATGTTGTGTTGAGATCTGTAGAAAATGATGACAAAATAATGCAGGGAAAACGATACAAAGCATTGCTTTTGTGGCCTCTGTGTCTGAAGACAAGTTTGGTCCTCATCTGGTCGTTGCCCCCCTCTCAACCTTGCGAAATTGGGAGCGTGAATTTGCAACTTGGGCACCTCAAATGAATGTCGTACGTGGGATGAACTAATTTGAAATACAGCTTTTTTATATTCCAGACAGATCTAAGTGTTCACTACTGAAGTTTCTCCTATTTGTTGTCAGCTGATGTATTTTGGATCCGCAGCGTCGCGAGATATTATCAAGAAGTATGAATTTTACTACTCCAAAGATAAACCTAATAAGGTGAAGAAAAATAAATCATCTTCATCTAATGATGAAAAGAAGCAGTCAAGAATAAAGTTTGATGTCCTTTTGACATCTTATGAGATGATTAACATGGACTCGGCTGTTCTGAAAACTATAGAATGGGAATGCATGGTACTTCTGTTTCCACTTCATTTTCTCGAGGATATTTGTTACACTCTGATGTTTTCACTAACTTGTCTTATTGTGCATCACAGATTGTGGATGAGGGGCATCGGTTGAAGAATAAAGATTCTAAGTTGTTTGGTCTACTTAAAGATTATCATACTCAACATCGTGTTCTCTTAACGGGGACGCCAGTTCAGGTTACTGCTCTACATTTATTGCTTTAATTATTATGCTGTATTCCCCTGTTTTATGGAAAATTATTTTTTGTTCATGCTTAATTGCTTATGGCTGGTAGTATTCTTTTTGAAGTATTATTACTATTTCTCTAGGGCTTTCAGCAGCGGATCATTAGCCTTTTTTGCTTTCTTACTACCTGTGGCAAATAATTTTCCTTCCTTATTGAAGAGTATGCATACTTTCATGAGTGCTTATCAGTGTATCTTCCATATTAAGACATCCCAAGGGCTTTGTGGCATACTAGGATATTTATTATATGAACAATCACATTTTTATGTGCTTATCAGTATACTTCTCTGTACTTACTCATTTAGTGACTAAGAGTTAGGCACCAGAATATTGCATTTTGGATAAAAACCAGAGAACCTTGACCCTACTCTAGCATACACTTAATTTTATGGCATCATCCAGTTGGTATATAAAAATACATTCATTTTTCATCCCATTTACTTGCTTATGCTATTTTGTTTTTACTCGATAGGACAGCATGGAAATTAGCAATCCATGTGCCGAAACCTTAATTTAGTCTTTTGTACTTTGTTTACTTTCATCTTTCTTCACTCTTTTGTTGCCATACGTTTTTGTCGGCTCATCTCTAGCCTACCCCAAGTTGCTTTGGACAAAGGGCTTTGTTGTTGTTGTTGCTATTTTTTAACTTGAAAACTTATTCATCTATTTAATTGTTTTCTTGTAACTATATGCTATGCATTTAAAGTTGATATCCTGTCTTTGTTTCTTCTGCAGAATAACCTGGATGAGCTTTTCATGCTGATGCACTTCCTCGAGGGAGAAACTGTAAGATACGCTGATTCACGGTTGCTATCAATTTATGTTATCTGGTTTATGCTATTGTAGCGCATTAGGCCTTCTTGCCTATCCTATTTTACATCGTCTTCATCCACTGTCATCCTAGTTTATGCTCTGATGCCCTGTGAGTTGGGGAATTGAGGTCACAATTGCGACTTTCCTGATACCTCATATATATAGCCAAAGAGACAACATATACAAGGAAATAATCCCTACTAAAGTTACCAAAAAAAACCCTACTAATCCTAGCCATAATGACTTGATTACATTCTATACAGCAGACACTAATTATGGGAGGGATTAGGATATGTGCAAACCAAATATCCTTATATTTGGTTGCCTAACACTTTCCTTGCTTCACATATGCTGATTGACCAATCTTCTGATTTCCTGTTGCATTAAATATTACGTTCTATACTTCTGTCATGTAATGTTACGACGCTTATGTTTGTAGTTTGGGAGTATATCTGATCTCCAAGAGGAGTTTAAGGATATTAACCAAGACAAGCAAGTTGAGAAGCTCCATGCGATGCTGAAGCCACACCTTCTCCGGAGTATGAATATATCATATCTTTTATTTCCGTTGTATATATGGTTTTGCTTATATCAAATAAATTATTTGTTAAGGATTTTAGACTTAGCACTAGTCATTGGAGCCTTTCGTTGATCCTGACTGAATGTTTCCTTGGTTTTGATTATAATAGTGTGAATGGTGGAACCTCATTTTAAGCTAAGCTTTGCACAAATGCAGATGAATATGTATATTATGGAAATCCATAATGTTAGTTGCATGTTCATGTAACATTTATGATCTGACAATAATGGTAATAATTACATTGATGAAATTTCCGAGTTTACAAAATGATGTGTCATGGTTCTTCCACTCCCTTTATGTTACCGTGGGCATATGTTTTGCAAATGCTACATGAGGTGCAATATGAGTAGAATTGATCTAGTGAACTCAGAAATAAAGCCGCTGAGAGTAGGATATAGATCAAGTTACAATTTGAGTGTTTTCATCGGGCATAATGTCGACTTTGTTTCATATGTGGTATAAAATAGGGTTCAAGAAAGATGTTATGAAGGATCTTCCTCCAAAAAAGGAGCTGATTTTAAGAGTCGAGCTGACAACCAAACAGAAAGAATACTACAAGGCAATTCTCACCAAGAATTACACAGTGTTATCTCGTCGCGGTGGTGGACATGTAATAGTTATATTTTAATTTCCATGTTGTGGTTTGTGTTGGCCTATTCTGGATTGTGACAATTCATGTTTGTCTGATTACAGGTTTCCCTTATAAATGTTGTAATGGAGCTGCGCAAACTTTGTTGCCATGGATTCATGACAGATGAACCTGATACTGAGCCCGAGAGCCCAGAAGAAGGTTTAAGGTTTGTTTGTTGAAGTCTCCTTTTTCTTTTCTTGTTATATTCCTTCTTTTATTTCTGCTTTTTTTTTTCTTTGTTTGGCCTACTCTACATTTATTTTGCACTCTTGACTCTTCAGAGTTCGCTTCTTGGGCTTTGCTGTTGTTCTTTTACGTAATAATGTGCTTGCACAACAGAACACCTGCCAGTGTCTGTGTACTACTACCTCCGTTTCAAGGAATAAGGCGCACGCGTATTTCAAGACAAACTTTGATCATAAAAATTGAGCAACACAATCTTAATTATATTATATGTATATAGTATCGTTGGATTCGTATTGAAAAGTACTTTTTAATGATACTAATTTCATACAAACAATCTTTAACTATTTAAAGTAATTCTTGGTCAAACAAAAAGCTCGCAAAACGAGGACGCCTTATTCCTTGAAACAGAGGTAGTAGGTGTCATGAACATTCCAACTTCGAAGCTATGACCTTATGTTGCAGTTCTTCATTTGCTTTCAGAATGTAGACATTGTCTGTTAATCTTATCTTCTCATCTACATGAAAATACATATGCCACTGGAGTTTTCAATTCAGGGTGGGTGTTCAGGTTTACCCGAAATTTCGGGTCAGGTTATTCGGGTTTTACAAAATTCAGGTTTTCAGTTCTGACACCTGAAATTCTTCCAAAATAATCGAAACCTGACACTGACAGTTCAGGTGCCCGAAAATTTGAGTTCAGGTTTTCCTGATTCATCTGAATAGAAAACGAATGTGCTGCTTGCTATTGGGGAAAGTCGAAGAAGTAGTACAGTGACCATAGCGGCCAGGCCTGCGTGTAGAAGGTGAGGAGAGGGTCGCAGCTGCTAGCTTGGTGGCGACCGTGGGGAAAAGCAGTGCGGCGGGCAGCACTGCGAGCTGCATGGGAAAACAGAGGAGGAGAACATGGTGGCGACCTCCGGAGTCCGAGGCGTTGATGGAGAGAAAGCGAGAACAAGAAGCTGCAGCCTGTAGTTGAGTGGAGCTGTGGATGCATGCTATGGCGGCTGGGACTGGGAGAGGTTGGGGTCACGTGGAGATGGAATCTGGGGATGGGGGCATAGGAAACCTAGGTTTCGTGGGGAGATCTTGGGCTAGGCTTCCTGTCTGCAGGAGTTTCTACTGGTGGGCTTCTTACGTGCGGAAGTTTCTTTACTAGGCTGCAGTTCATTTCGGGTTGATCGGGTAATTTGGGTACCAGCACTTCACGACATTATGTTCGGGTTTTTAGGGTTCGGACAATACAGGTTCGGGCTTTAGGTAGCGGGTTTATGCCCGGCGTGATTTTCAATCTCATAGACTTTCACTATTGTAGTAAATAAAGATATATGCTAGCCAAAATCATAAACAAATTTATCACCAATTGCTTAGGTTCTGTTTTGGCTGCAAACATCTTGTTTACAGTCATCGTTAGTTCCTTCTGCATAATCTGCTGGAATGCTTATATGATTTGCTGAGTAAGTTCACCAATTGAAATTTAAATTCAATATAATATTTACTTCTCTTTGGTTTGCTTGATTTTGTAGGAGGCTTTTAGATTCTTCTGGAAAGATGCAACTGTTGGACAAGATGATGGTGAAGCTGAAAGAACAGGGCCACAGAGTCCTTATCTATTCACAGTTCCAGCATATGTTGGACCTACTGGAGGATTATTTAAGCTACAGGGTATTTAACTATCTTCTTGTGGCCACATATGTTAGTTATGAAGGCAAACTCATTTACTGTAATTTAAACATCAAATGTTTTAGAAATGGAGCTATGAACGCATTGATGGCAAGATAGGTGGTGCTGAAAGGCAGATACGAATAGATCGCTACAATGCCAAGAATTCTACTAGGTTCTGCTTTCTTCTTTCTACCAGAGCTGGTGGCCTGGGTATAAATTTGGCAACGGCTGATACTGTAATTATCTATGACAGGTGAATCAATCTCCTTGTTTATACAATATAATTTCATATTTTAAAATTTTCGGTAACCTACATCTACCAATTGCATACAGTGATTGGAACCCACATGCGGATTTGCAAGCTATGGCAAGAGCCCATCGACTAGGGCAGACTAGCAAGGTATTGTACCCCAGGCTGTTATGCTTTATTGAATAGTTGACTTTTTGTGTTTTGATTCTTAACTATTGGCCTTTTAAAATCTGTTTTCACCTGCAGGTTATGATATATAGACTTGTTAGTCGAGGCACAATTGAGGAGAGAATGATGCAGCTTACAAAGAAAAAGATGATACTGGAGCACTTAGTTGTTGGTAAACTCACAAAGGGTAATAATGTCAATCAGGTAATTGTACGGATTAGCATTCTAATATTTCACAGGTGTTAAAACATGAATTTTTATATAGTTTTATGTTTTTTCCTATTTAGAGTTATGTTTATTTCATCACAAATTGACTAATTGCATGCTATCTCAGAATGGAAGTCAAGTTTTTGTTTTATGGTGCATGTGGCATCTGGTTCCTATCCTTTCATTCGATTATTTTACATTTCACAAGCTTTGCCACCTGGTGCTACAGTTGATGATTATTGAACTCATTTAGATGCAGGCTCTTCTTATGTAAAAAAAAACAGTTTTTGCTTCACAAGTTCTTTTTTTTTTGAGAAATCTATCAATTAACTACTACTGGCCCCTTGTCACATTGGCCTTGCCTGGTGCCAACGACCTGGCACATAGTAACACGAGATTTTTGTTTACCTGATTTGAAGCTGTGGTAGAATGTGTGTTTTTTCATATTAGCTGTTACTTGAGAATATATGTCGAAGTTTGCGTTTTTGTTTCAAAATCATTGTGTGTATCTATATTTCTCAATGGTTAATCAATTTATGTCGTTTTCAGGAGGAATTAGATGATATTATCCGGTATGGGTCAAAAGAACTTTTTGACGATGACAATGATGAAGCTGACAAGTCCCGCCAAATACATTATGATGATGCCGCAATAGATAGGTAAACACTTTATTTCCAAAACAGATATACTGTAGACAATGTTCAGTATGTTCAGAATAAAAATCTTGCTTTGCCAGGTGAGAGACCTGGTCTGGCCAGAAACACTTAGCACATATTTTGTAGTCATCTACGCCTCTCGGCAGAAGCCGCAGAACAACCAAAGTAGGGGCAATAGCCAAACATACCATATATGGTAATTTAGAGAATGTGAAAACAAGCGTGACCCTATATGGCATTGTGTCCATTTCTCAAAATGTTTAGTGGTATTTTGCACTACTTCATCTTTATGCGGTACGAGTGCTGTGCTTTGGATGACACAATTTTCTTTGCCACTGGCCTCACAGGTTACTGGACCGTGACCAAGTCGATGAGGAAGAAATTTTGGAAGATGAAGAAGATGATGAATTTCTGAAAGGATTCAAGGTAATTACGTCTTATTTCATCGTTGCAAGTATAAAGCATAAAGAGACTTCCTTCATTTTATTCAGGAACAAGTCCATTTTTACCCAGTCAACTCTTCCAAGTAACCTAAAAAGCACCACAAGGTCTCAACTCTAACACCATTCACTTTAGATACTCAATTTTGCAAACCAGTGAAAACACCCTCAAGCCCAAACTACCATGGTTTGGTCAACGTGGCATCTCCGTGTACATCTTTCACTGATACGATAGCCGTATGTGCATCCATATCAGCTTCCCGTTCATCCTTCTACTACTAACTTTGGATGCTCGATCAGTATATAGCTGCCTATTGGGGTCATGTAAGCCAAAGCCAGTGTTGTGCCCGTCAACGTGGTGAAATGACCAATAACACAGCCTTTGGGTCGCGGACAGTTTTGATTAGCAGGAGTGAAAATGCCACATGACAACTGCATTCAGCATCACAATTTTTTCACTACTTTTCCGATTTCCGGGCATTTTTTTTTTGCTGAGAAGCACCAATTGTCGTGTTACTATGTGCCAGGTTGCGAATTTCGAGTACATAGATGAGGCAAAGGCTTTAGCAGCAAAAGAGGAGGCACGCAGAAAAGCTGAAGCTGAAGCCGCGTCCAATAAAGCAAACTTTTGGGAAGATTTATTGAAAGACAGATACGTTGCACCAGAAGTAGAAGAAGATACTGCTATGGGAAAAGGAAAAAGAAGCCGCAAACAGGTACACCTTTCTATGTTTGTCCTTGCTGACTTTCTTCTTTTTCTTCAGATCCAAATTCTCACTGAAAACTTGCATCTATTTACAACCTTGTTAAATTTGTACGTTGTGATGTTACATCTATATAAGCAGACCACAATATATGACCTTCTAATCTAAATAAAGAAGGTCAGTTGTAATTGCACTTGAAGCATCTCCAGCATCATAGCCAGTTAGCCATATCCCACCCTCCATATCTCCAGTTCTCCACATGGAGGTCCTGTCCAAAATGATTGCCTCTCCACATTTCTTCACATTCAAACAGGCTCTCCATACTCCACCCTCCTATATTTTAGTAATATCTTACGCTGTGTTTGGATGCACAAAATTAGGCTTATAATTGGGGAATTGGAGTTCGGGCCTACAATTCCACCGTTTGGGTGCCTGTTGAATTGAGGCAGGGAAACTGAGATAAATTCCAAGCCCACGCCCGCCCCCTTGTTTCTTCCGCTCGATCAATTCGGAGGCTCAGCGCTCCGTATTCGCTTGGAATCAGCCTCGTACTGCTTCCAGCGAGGGGAGACTGCTGCCCCCGCCCTCCTCTCCCGAACATCGCTAGTGAGCGTGGCCCCGCGAACTGAAGCAAGCTGCCGCCGGCAGCAATGGTGAGTCCTCCCTGCCCTCCTCTCCCAGTCCCTCTCCTCTAGCCTGCCCTCCTCTCCTTCTCGGCGTCCTCGCATGAGACCTCCACTGACGGCGTCCGCCCCTCCATGAGCTCGCTCCAAACCCTAGTTCGACCAGCGGCATGGGGAACGGCGGCGAAAGGGGTTCCGGCGGCGAAAGGGGTTCCGGCGGCAGGAGGGGAACCGCGGCGGAGGGATGGGAGCCGCTCCACCTGCACATCTCTCCACTGGCCTTCATTCCTCTTTGAGGCCTCTTGTGGCAACAACTGAAGTCTCGATATTTTGTTTCGATTTGCTCATTTGTTGCAGATTTCCATGTAGAATTGGTAGCGCTTGGCCAATTAGAGATATAAACATACCCATTTTCTGCTAAGTTTGAGGCCAATTGTGGCAAAGACGATTGACTGACGTAGACTCACGTCACTAGACGGCGGCAGCTGCAGGGGACCCTCTCCCACTCTCTAGCTGAACTGCTCCACCATGCAGGGCGGTATCCATGCAACTTGTAGGGTGTCAAGTGGGATCCCACCTAAATCTCACTTGTAGTTCATTTTGCTTTTTCTAGTGTAAATTTTGACACAAAATTTTGAACTAGAAAAGGCAAAATACACTAAAAGTGAGATCCCACCGGGATCCCACCTTGACACCCTACATACAAGGGGGTGAGCACTGCAGTGGCAGGGAGCACGGTGATGGAGGAGCTGGCCAGATAGAGGAATTCATTTTAGTAGAGAGGAAGGGGAATTGGTGGGAGGGAGGGAAGGCTGTGGTGGCATGTGAGGAGGAGATTTTGGATCATGAGCAGTGATGGTTTGCCTGCTGGTGTGACGTCTTTGGATGTTTCCAGCTGTTGGAGATGGTGTTTTCCTTCTTTCTCTATCTCTCTCGATGCCATTTGTATTTTTTCCCTCTATACCACGAGTTTTTTATTTGTTGCTCTTCATAAGCTAGTATTTCCTATTGAGAAATGCGGCGTTCTACTCTTCCAAAGTTATTGTGTCTTCATTTTGAGAAATGTGCAAATTATATTAGTTGCCCATTTTTGAAAATGGTATTATACTGAGCATATCATATGCATTTTCAGTAATGAAAAGATTAATGAGCCCCTTTTCTGTTCTTGCCATGCCTAGATGGCTACTGCTGATGAGGATGACATTACTGGCCTGCATGACTTGAGTTCTGAAGACGAGGATTACTCCTACGACAATGATGATGTGTCGGATAATGACACAAATGTACCTGCAAATATTACAGGGAGGAAGGGTCAATATTCCAAGAAAAATTCACGTAATGAATTTATAGAGTACATACTGTGTTATCATGCGTTTTTTATGCTACTTATGAATATTATTCAATTTACTTACCTCCAATACATCTGAACTAGGTAATGTGGATTCACTCCCTTTGATGGAGGGCGAAGGACGTGCTTTAAGAGTATATGGATTCAATCAAATTCAACGAACACAATTCCTACAGACACTCATGAGGTTAGTTGGATATATGTACTGATATATTTTTCTGCTCTTTAGGCTAAGGTATTTGCAGCTTTACCCTGTAGCTGAATAATAAGCATTATTATTGCGTTCGGTAACATGCTAATCGAACTTGAAGGTGTAGTTCCCTTCTCTCCATCCTTCCCTCCCACCCACTGAGAACTATAGAGTTATTTATAGGTATGTTGTTATAAAAATGCTACACCATCCATGGTTTTAAAGGCGCCTTTAAAACCATGATACCATCAAAATTTGAACAGTTCCACATTTTTTTTTTTTTTTTTTTTTTTGCTTATGACCGTACTCTGGACAGCTAAATTATATATACCGATGTGACTGAAAACCTGCCTTATTAGCAAGAGAAGTGGGAACTACAGCTCATGTCGTGTTGTTTAGATGTACTTGTAGAACAGAGTTCAAATAGTAATTTCTAATTTTGTTCAATTTCTTGTGAGCATTTTTCACTTATAGGGTTCTTATTTTGACTGTGTAATTGGGAAATGAGAAGTCCTTTGTTGCTCTTCTTGTTTAGTCTAGTTGTATGACAGGACTCTCTTTATTATTTGCTTGTATGTTCTAACAGTTACATGTGTTCCCAGATAAGTATATCTTTCATCCAGATTTCGTGCCTTGGGAATACTGTTATATGTTCCAATCCAAGCAATTTATGGCTTTTTGTCTTTCATGGTCAGTTATTTGCTCCTTTCATCTTTGCAGGTATGGTTTTCAAAACTATGATTGGAAAGAGTATCTTCCTCGATTGAAGGGGAAAAGTGCTGAGGAAATTCAGAGGTATGCTCCAGTGTTGTCTATCTATTATTCAATAGAAAATATATTTGCTCAGATGTCAGAATATAATTTGGATTCTTGTTAGCATAAGTTGGACAAAATATCTGTTAAATTAAACAATTTTGAACAACGTAAAACTGTTTTCTGCCCACTTGATATATAATGACTTACGACCATAGATATACAAAACTTAAGCATTTAAATATTAATTTCGATGAGTGTCTGGAGCTCAACTATTTTGCATCGTTCATAGTTAGTTTACTGACCTTTATTGTTGGGATTCAGGGCATCACAGAGAGCTGTGTTGCAGCTCTGTCCCCGTAGGTGTTGTGTTGGTGACGGTACTAGCAAGTACAAGTAACTTAATTTTTAATGTTTAAACATAGACGTGTTTGATCTAATGTTCCTATGGAATGGGGCGACCTCTGATAGTGCAACCAATATTTACTTTTGGTGCTTGAAATCAGAATTTCATGAGCTGCCTTCTGCAAGCTCTGTTACAGAAACCTTGGATAAGATTAAATGATTAATTATAATCCGACACCTCATACGACATTCTATAAACTATTAAGTTTCATGCAGCAACCAGTAGAACCAAATTCTGAACTGATGGACAGGAGGTGGGGCAATCCACATATACTGTTAACACAAACGAGCAAGATATCAACAGTAATTCTAAGTGTAGTGCTCTGTCTTTAAATATTGTTAACTGGACATTGGTGTTCTAGCCTGTTTTTGTCAATAAAACAGTATATTAGTCCATTTTGCTCCCATATTTGCTCTTTCTAGTTTCTATATTTAACTGCAATATGGCTCCTATTCATTGTGGTTCTTGTAGATATGCTGAGCTAGTCATGGTCCATCTTGTAGAGGATATAAGTGAATCAGGAACATATGCAGGTATGTGCCGCTTAGTACCAATTTTATCCATTTTCCTGTATGTTTAAAATAATCCTGTATGCATGAATATAGATGGCGTGCCAAGGGAAATGCGTAGTGATGAGACATTGGTCAGACTAGCTAAAATATCACTTGTGGAGGAGAAGGTATATGTTCACAATATCACCCACCATGTGCTCAGCTGATGGCACTCGCTTGTATTATTCCGGTTTAACTTTCAAGACTTGATTATTTTTGGAGTATGTGGAGTGTTATATTACTGAAGTGATCCTGGGCAAAACATAATTTGCAAAATCGTGGTAGCTAAAACATGAAGCTGTTTTTTTTTTAAAAAAATGGGTGTTCAAATACGATTAGCATACAGTTTAAACAGAAGTACTTCGCATAATTTAAGGTACTCATCAATGTAAATATGTAATATAATGCATGCTTTCTTTTTTGAAAATAAGCACCATATATTAAGTCCGCAAGCCCGCCTCATGAAAAACCTTCCAGTCCCCTTCAGTACCCTGGACGGAAAAGAATGCGTCTGAAAACTTGTGGCTTTTAGGAAGACAAAGTCAAATTACAATTATGGGTGATCGGCTTTTAGGAAGACAAACTTGCAGCTTTTACAATCATGTAAAATAATGCATGCTTTTTACTCACCAACAATGCCAAATGTGCACCTTTATGTGTTGACACTTGATTGTTAAGTTTTCTTGAAATCAGTTCTTGTTATTTTGTTACTCCCTCCGATCCTAAAAAAGTGTCGGACGGTTAGCACATTTACGTTTTACACTTAAACCCTTCTGAAATTAGAAAAACATGGCCCGTTCTCTTCTTGTTGCTCCAGCATCCGAGCTCTGGCAACCAGGAGGCGGTGGCCCAAGTTCATCACAGGACGGCCACGTCCCCGCCTCCACCGCCCTCGCCGGAGAGCCAGCGCCCCGAACGCCGCTTCGCGTCGACGGCGGCCGCGCGCCTCCCCGTCATCCGCTCGGGCGCATGGTCCCCGCCACCCTCGGCAGCCACCGCCGGCCACGGCCCTAGCGTTGCATGCTCCGGCGAGCTCTCCTCCACGGTGGAGCCCTCCTCTGCCCGTGCTCACTTGCGCCGGGCTCCGAATCGGCAGCGGCCGACGGGATTGACGGGGGAGGCAGCGGGATTGGGGATTTCTATCCCTAACCGCACCCAGCTTCTCCCTGGGTGAACGCGTGGGTGGTAGTTTGGGCTGCGGGTTGAGGAAGAAACAAAGGCGAGGTCGTTTTTGTAAAATGAGTCGTCCGACAGTTTTTTCGGACCGGAGGGAGTATAAAAAATCATGCCTGTCAACTGTACTCTATATTTTGTAGCATGTATGTGTGACGCACTGTTCTTGATTATAATTTGAAGCCAGGTAATTGTATGATTTTTGCGGTCTCTAATCCTTGTAGAATTTGTACTCCCTCCGTCCTAAAAAAAGCTGCTCAATTTTTTTCTAGATACGGATGTATCTACACACTTAAAACTTGTCTAGATACAACCATATCTAGACAAACTTGAGCAGCTTTTTTTTTTTGGAACGGAGGGAGTATATGATAATAGTACTTCAATAGATGATTCTGTTGTCAATAACATAGACAGCGTTTCAACATTGTGTTTCTTGTGGTACCAGGTGGCGGCCATGGAACAAGGAAAAATTACGAAACTCTTTCCCAGCTACTTGTTGCATGAATTTCCTGGTTTATCTGGTGGAAGAATATGGAAAGGGGAACATGATCTACTGTTACTGAAAGCATTAGTAAAGTACGCATCCATTTTATATGTTCAGTTTGTTATAATAGGCACTGTTCAATTTCCATTTGTCTCTTGTAACTACACAATTGGCCTTAGCAAGTTTTGCGGCTGATTCTTTAAGAACTATGAACTTTGCCTGAATGTTACTAGGCCAGGATTGACCCAGCTGAGGTCTCAGGTCACCTGTTGGACTGCATGCTTTATTTAAATGCTCAAGTATATACGGCAAGCATGAAATGCAGCCACGGACAAAAACCATACAGAACCACTTCATTAGTATATTGTGTATTAATTGGCTATCTTGATTTTATATTTTTTTTCAGAAAAATAAAATAACCAGTCATGGATGTAGTTGGATGGCATGCTTAGCTTCATGGTTCAGCCTTACATGTTACAAGTTCAAACCTAACTTGGTTTTGTTGTCTGTAACTTGTAATCCTTGCTGCAACCCAGAGAGGAGGAAGGGTTTGGGGCCTAGATGTACACAGTCGAACCGGCAGATTTATATTTTCTCTTGGTTTACTAGAAATCTTGTAGGAATTTATATTTTCTCCTAATTTAATGATTAAATTAGGAATTTGCAAACCTCAAGGTGAAAGGGTTGTTTTAATATATACTACTATGATTTTGTTTTAACCATGGCAAATGCATTCTGTATCTGCTTTTTGTTAATTTTTTACACCAACATTGTTATTTTGTTACACCAGCATTGTTAATATTCAAATATAGCATGTAAGGTACTGATATTTGTTTTCCTTCCATTAGGCATGGTTATGCCAGGTGGCAGTACATATCAGATGACAGAGAGAATGGGCTATTTGAAGCTGCTCGACGAGAGCTGAATCTTCCTTCTGCTAATGAGTTGATAAGTTCTCAGCCAAACAATGAGGCAAACGTTAGTGTGTGCACATTATTAATGTCCTAACTAAACACAGAAGAGCCATTAATTTTATTGTAATTGCATGTATTTTACAGGGAAATCTGGAAAGCCCACAGGAAGTCCAGGTGAACCCAACGAGCTTATCTCAATACAGGGACATCCAGAGAAAGATTGTTGAGTTTATAAGGAAGCGATACCATATTCTGGAGAAATGCTTGGACATTGAATATGCTGTGGTATGACGTTGTGATCTCTTTCCTAAACATACACCAAGACATTGGTGTAGTATCTTTGTTGTGTAGCTACTATTGAAGTAATTTTTTTTTTCCGTTTGTGCAGATAAAAACAAAAACCCCTGTTCCTGATGACCTTACTGAACAAAATGTTTATGGAGGACAAAGCCCAGCTGTTCCAGATATCAGTGAGGTGTTGAGAGAACTTCCTCCTCTTGTACCAATCTGTAAGTGATCTCGTGTTATTTTTATATTATCTGTATGCAGACATGCCTGTGTGTGTGCATGTGTCGTTATTTATCACATGGAACTGAAGGTTTGTTTGTAATTCATCTTCATTCTTGGACTTCGTTTCTTAGTGGTAGAGATAGATGCTGGTGGAGAGATAGCAATCTGATTGTACACAGGCCAAGGGACTAATCAAAACTTCAGAACTAGTACCTGTTATTTATTGATATACCTCGAACATCAAATAACAAGAATCCAAATAGCAAAACAGATTCATATGGTCTCTTCCCTCTAGAGTCTGCCTTAAAAACTGGAACTCTGTTTGTTGCGTCTTTGGAGCTGGTTCTAGTTTTGACCACCCCTGTAAAAACTTTTGTTTGTGCCACTCCCTCCAGTCACAAAGGTGTTGTCTTGGGATGTGTGCAGCCAAATTTAGAACTTTAGAGCATCTCCAGCCGCGTCCCCCAAAGCGTCCCCCAAAACGCGCCGGATTGAGCGTTTGGGGGACGTGTTTCGTTCGTGCCGCGTTTGGGGGACGTCGCTCCCCAGTCGCGTCCCCCAAACAAAATTTCAGAAGTTTTAAACTTAACGAGATTCGATTAAGATTCGTCCAAACTTACATAGATTCGAACGAAATTTGACTAAATTTAAACTAAACCTAATCTAGAACCACTTGCGGCGGCCGGAGGCGTCGTAGTAATGCTGGAAGTTGTACATGTCGTCGGTGACGACCTCCTGCTTGACGCGCTCGTCGACGGGCTCGTCCTTCACCAAGCCGCTTGGTCCTGCCTCGCCGTCGTCGGAGAGGTCCACCAGCGGCTTGCCGGAGTCGCGGATGGACATGGCGATCGCCGCGTTGAGGTCGACCCTCCAGCGTCCTTGTCGTTCATGGACGCCAAGAACGCCGCCCGCAGACCTGGGCAGTCCTCGGGGTCGTCGCTGCTGGCGATGAGCCGCTGCTGCCGCTCGTACTCCGTCAGCACGCCGCATGCGATGGTTCCTCCGGCTCCTCCTTCACCTCCGGCTTCGGGCTGAGGAGGGCGCCGCCGCGCCTCCCTTTGCCGCTGCCGCTGCCGCCACGCCTCGTGTTGACGGGCGTCGCCGGCTCTTCCTTCACCTCCCGTTTGGGGACGGTGTAGGGCGCCGACCGGTACGACGAGGACGGCGTCGATCGCGCCGGTCCTGAGGAAGAAGAGTGCGAGGAGGACGAGTACGTCGTCCTCCTCGGCTGCCATTGAGGAGACGGCGGCGGTGACGACGGCATCTCCAACCTTGGAGCGCCGTTGCGGATGACGTTCTCGAGGGTGCGCCCCGGAACGCCCCAGAACAGGGCGCGGCCGTCCTTGTTCCAGCTGTTGGGGCCGCCGACGAGCCCATCGGTGTTGTGCATCTTGACGTCGTTGTTGTTGGCCGCCCATGTCGGATCCAACCGCTCCTCGGCGGTGAGTTGAGCCCGACGGGCCTTGATGGCGTCCCTCCATTGGTCCGTGCGCGGCTTCGGCGGCGGCGGAACGCCAATGCCGTTCACGGTCATCTTCCAGCCGCCGCTGCTTGGCAGCCGCATGTCCGGCGGGACTGGATACCGGGCGTTGTACAGCGCCCATGCCTCCGGCACGGTGAGGCTGCCGCGGCCGAAGCCGTTCGCCGCGGCGATCTTGCGGGAGGACGAGCTCGACATTTTTGGAGCGGCGAGGAGAAGATCTGGGAGGGGGGAGGCGGTGGCGACGAGATGGTTTGTGAGCGGTGGGAACTGCAGGGCGTCTTTAAACAGCGGCGGCAGCGGGTGGTTGCACGCAATAACGCCGGCGCGGACGGCCACGCGGCCAAGCACGACGAGACGCGTCCCTGCGTCGGAAAACAGGGACGCCATTAACGTCGCTTGACCAAAGGTAGGCGACGGGGTTTTAGGCTTCCGAGCCGCTGACGTGCCGGGCCCGTGTCGGTTCGCCTCGCTTTTCGTTGTGTCCGGCGTGCCCGGAGCGTCCCACAGGGGACAGGGACGGGCTCGGGGCGCTGGACACCGTATCGGGGCGCGCCGGACAAAAATGGGCTTTGGGGGACGCGGCTGGAACGGTTTTTTGGTCCGGTGCCCCAAATCCCTTTGGGGGACGCTTTGGGGGACGCGGCTGCTCTTACCTACCCATATCTGATGTCTCCATAAATACTATATTGAAATCTATTTTCATAATAGCGTACGGTTTATACAATATACATATAGTCAAAGTTGTGTCCGGAAACCACTTCAATGTCCAAAAGCAGCAACCTTCAATATTTCTGGCACAGATCTTGTTGAATTATGCTTTCTGGGGGCATGTTTAATTCCAACTGCGCATGTTCGGTGGTCTTGCTAGTGCTCTTAATCCTTATCCTTGTAGTTGTCACTTGATCTGTGGCAACTCCTTGAGTTTCCTCACCTCTTTCAGGTGGGGATGTTCCCATGTCTAGTTTGTCTTGCAGCTATATTGTGGTTATACTTAATTTTAGGCTGTATTACAAGGCACTTCTTTTAATCATGAAAGATCCAATAGAAAGGTTAATCGTTGCAAATCTACATTTATTTGTTTGGTATATTCCGTGAGTTATGCCTGCTGCTTATTCGTTAATCGTGTTCCTCTTTCTAGCTGCCAAAGAAGTGGCTTCTGATGGCACAGCTGATCAGGCACAGTTTCCCCACCTTTACAACAAGGTACCAAACGAACCAAGATTTCATGAGCAAATGACCTAACATGTTGCTAAATTCCCCCCTTTTTATTTTTTCCTTCTCAGGTGTAATTTCCTTTGCTGACCGCTGTCTTTTGTCTTTGCAGATGTGTGGTGTGCTTGAAGACAGTGGTGTGCGTGCACTCAATTCGTTCTGTGGTGACAAAGCAGCTTCTTCAAGTCTAGTCAACAGCCTCCATCAGCTTGAAAAAGTTTGTGAGGGTGTTGATAGGATCTTGAGAGTCCAAGAGAACGGCACCACCTCCAAAGAGGAAGTGGTTGATGCCAGTGTCAAAGAAGCCACACCTCCAGGAGATGCTGTCACGGAGGCAGTGAATGGCGACCTGCCTTCGACTGTCAAGCCGGAGGACAAAATGGAAGTGGAAGGTTGATGTTTGGGATGAAAACGATATGAGAACCCCCTTTGTTTTAGTTGCTAAACAACAGTCTCTAGTTTACATTGTTGTAACTCGTAAGCTAGGCACCTAGGTCTAATGACCTCCAGACCGATCTCTAAGTTATCAAATTTTCCTTAGCTCCTGTCATTTAGGCTTGTATTATATTTGCAAGGTCGCCGCTTATTGTTTTACTGTTCCTCCACACCGGAGGTCAGAGTGTGACGGTGATGGATGGGCAATAGATATCTGTTTGGTGATGAACAACCAAACATGCCCTCTGTGGATGAAAAGGAATTACCGATGCGAGGAGGAGCAGAATGCAAAGATGACAAACATTATTCATGATGTTCAGATTATAGGATTGTGGCAAAAAATCGATACATTTTCTTCACATTTGAGAATTAATGCAAATGCAAAGCTACATGTAAATGGTGGGATTTGTTATTTAGCAAATGGTGACATTTCAGTTTTGTGTTGTTGCTTTCTGCTAAAAATAAAATGGAAACACTATGGGAATCTCGCTGGAAGCCGAGATGGGGAAGCGATAGCGGGAAGACATGAAAGGAGCCAATCAATCAACCTCGATTAGTCCAGCATTCATGTCGAGTCTCCACAGCTGTCCCCTGTACCTTTCTGACATTCGCAAATCTCTTCGTCCCAAACGATATCAGTAAAAAAAACCGATAAAAGGACGTGCGCAGTAGGTCCTGAACGATTTGGGGAAGAAGATACACCTGACAAGTAGGGTCCACTGCCAGTAATATCCAACTGAACTTCCTAGTCATCACTTACATGTAGGTTCTACCTGTCAGTTCAGCTGTTAAAACATGATCAACCAAAATTTTGTGCAATATCTTGCGATATATCTCAAAAGTGCTATTTATGTAAAAAAATTACTAGTGTTTTTTTTTGAGAGAAAAAAATTACTACCAACTACTACCTCCGTTTCAAGGAATATGGCGCTCTCGTTTTTTGAGCTTTTTGTTTGACCAAAAATTACTTCAAATAGATAAATATTGTTTATATGAAATTAGTATCATGAAAAAATATTTTTAAATACAAATCCAACTATACTATATACAGATAATATAATTAAGATTTTGCTGCTCAATTTTTATGGTTAAAGTTTGTTTGGAATATGTGTGCCCTTTATTCCTTAAAATGGAGGTAGTATGTATCATCAGTAAAATAAACCGATAAAAGGACGTGCGCGTGAGTGATCTTAACGGTAGTCTTCGCCCACCACTGGGTCGCAACAGGCGAGCATTAACGAGGCCGCGACGAGCGAGACCGGTGGCTCCCGCCATGGAATTGGAAGCATCCGCCGAGCTCCAGGGTCGGCGACCGCCGTGGCGTCGCACGGTGGCCGTGCAGGCCGCGCTCTGCCTCGCGCTCTACGCGGCCTTCAGCCTCGGGGAGCCGCAGCTCCGGCCGCGGGGCGGGGACGCGCTGGGCAGCGGCGGCCCCGCCGGCGGCGGCGTATCCTTCATCACCGTCGCGGGTGGCGCGCGGCCACCCGCTGACCAGGCTCGCCTCCTGAGGCAGGTGCGTGTGTCTCCGTACAATCCCCGCGTTCGATCTCTTCCACCGCGTCGCGCTCTTTCGGGATCATTCGAGGCCCGCCGGATTGGTTGGTTCATCTTGATCCCACCCACTAGTTAGTGTTCTTCGCTTGGTGGTTTGCTCCCGTGTTGTTCGGAAAACTTGGATGGCTTCTTCGGCCCCGCCAGCGCGGCGCGGCGCCATGGATTCGCGAAAACTTCATAAATCTAGGCTTCTCGCTTTGTCTTTCATGGAAAACTGATAGGTTTGGGTAATTTTACCAGGAATAATAAATTATCCGTCAGTTTATTCATCCTGATTCTGCCCAATCATGTGATTGTCTACGCATTTGCAGATCTAAGACTAGTATACACATGGTAGTCGATTGGCTGCATTGGACTTTGATGACAGAACGTGCCACATGTTCGTCCCAGTGAGGCACCATGTGCCCTCTTATAGCTAATAACCTTGCTCGTGATTCGTGAACGTGACTGCGGATTAGTCAATAATGGTCCAGCGTAGTGTCCACATAACTAATCGACGAGCTAGTCTCATTTTCAATTGACCCTTTCTCGGCATTGATTTCAAACGAAGTGACACTGTTCTTTCCTTTTATATGATTGAGCATCACTTTTTTCCTCTCTTGTAAAATTAGTAGCAGATTCATATTATGAGCTTTATTTTTTCTAATGAAACTACATTTGTATGAAGATGGAAAGCATTGCAAAGGTTTATGGAGTCAAGTTCGTGTTGGATGTTGCTAGATTTGGCGATGACCCGCTTTGGCAAAACGTAAGTACTCTATATTGTGCTAATAATAATATCGTTTTCCAAACTGAATAAAACCCTAAGTTATGTTTTTTTCGTCATTCAGGGTTCCCTGTACTTCCAAGCTCTGAATATCCCCTGGTATACTAGTTGTTCCTATCTGATAACTCACTGGATTTACACGGTGTAGTATGGTTCATATGGTTTGCTCTCTGATGTGTGTACATTATACGAGATGAAAATCTGCCTCTACTTCAGGTATTCCACTACATCACATGGGCAAATAGTTGATAATTTCTTGAAGAAAGTGAAGATGCCATATGATCAAATTATGGAAATTATTGGTGTTGACACAGGGCCTCTTCAGGTATTACCTTTTATTGGTGAACAGTTCTGAATTTATCCTGGCAGGCAGCCTATCTGACAAACAACACATCATCAATAATGATTTAAAATAATTCCATCATTTGCTAGTTCTCTCGGCTGAATGGTTAGCCCCCTTTGCACTGATTATTTCAGCGGCACAAAGAAGCCAACAACTCCTTCCGTTTTTTCCTCCTTGTCTTCATTCAAGTTCAGGAATCTGTAAATTGAACAATTTTTAGTGCAATATGGTCACAATTTAAATTTGCATATGATTGTTTTACATGGAGTCTTTGCTGGATATTGTGGAATATACTGACTTTTTGAATTATTTTTGATTGATCTTGTCATTTGGTTAAAGGAACTTCTACATCATGGAAAAGTGAGCAATTCTAGCAGGGAACAAATTACATGGTTGGAACAAACACTAGCACTGAGCAGCAGTAACTGGTATAAAGATTCCATATGAACATGTATGCACACATGTTGGTATTAAGATCGTAATGCCTAATATTATTTTTAAGCCAGGAAAATAGTTGTTGGATATGATGCGTTAGTTGACTGCAATGAGGTGCACACCACAAAAACAGTAAAATTATACGAGCCACTTCGGAATATTTTTCAAACATATGCAGTGGTAATTCCTTCTTTTCTGGGAAATGCCGTAATTTCTATTCTGTTTCTTGATGAAAACTCGACATCATATTGGTTATTCTTGGCTGCTTCTGTGTGCAGAATGCATATGTTAGCACAGGTGGTTCTTGTGGACAGTTCCATGAAGAGAATTCAATGTTGTATATTCAAAACCCCAGCCGTGGTGATCACAATAATTTAGATGGTTTCTTCTTGCACAGAGTCAGCCCTCTAGAGATGGTGAGTTTATGGTTATATTCTTACACTTGCTCCTCTCTATCAGTTTGAAACACTAACATTGCATGTAACTTTTTATTTTTTTGTTTTGTTAACTTATCAGGAATCCCTGTTGATTAACTTAGAAGGCGAGGTTGTTCAAAGATCTTTAGTGCACCAGCAGGGAAGGGGAGCAATGTAAAGGCCCCCATTTCACTCTGTTTTCAGCGCATTGGTCGCTCAGTATTCATTTGTTTGTTTCAGTATGTTTTGCATTGCCAAAAGAAGTCTTCTGCCATTTTTTGTACTCCCATCCTCCGGAAGACATATAATATTTTAGTCCGTAATATGCTGGTCGCTCAGTATTCATTTGTTTGTTTCAGTATGTTTTGCACAACTATTTGATTAGTAAATTGTCTTTGCCATTTGTCGACACTGTATTAGTTTCTCTCTCTCAAATGTATTAGTTTCTCTCTCTCAAATGTCAACATGATACACTTAGGGTGTGTTTGGTAGCCCGGGGGAGCTGAGAAAATCTCATCTCAACTCAGCTGAACACCCAATTAGATGATTGGTAGCCCGGCTCGGTCCTTCTCGGCAGTGCTGGTCTCGCACAGAAAAGTGCCCTCAGCCAGGCCGGCTTGGGAAGCTCGAATCGAGCTTCACAGGTCGCCCAGGCTGAGGTCGCCCCGCAAAGCACTGTAGCTGCCCCCCGCGCCACCCCCATACCCCCACCCGGTACTCTCATTTCCCCCCAATCCTCCTTCCTCCAGATACGCGCCGGCCCGAGATCCTCCGCCCGAGCTCCTCGCCTGACCACGGGGTCCTCCTCCCGCTACGCGCAGACGACCTCCTCAGCCTGGAGAGCCACCGCTGCCTCCTTCTCCTCCACACCTGGATGCGCCGGCGGCCTCCTCCGCCTGGAGCGCCACAGGAACAAGCTCGCGAACCGATACCCTACTGACCGCGCGCATCGCGCCTATGCGAGACCACCCGGCACCGCCTCCTTGCTCCGCCATGGAAGCTACCAGCGTCGACTCCTCGCGCCGCCACTACAGCAAACTAGCGCAACCTCCTCGCGCCGCCATGGCCGTCAACAAGGACCGACGCGCTGCGGCCGCCAGGACAGCCACACCCGCCACCGACGCGCCCTGACGTCCGCCCGGAAGCGCCGCTACGGCCGCCACCGACAGGCCCCGACGTCCGCCAGGAAGCGCCGTCCCCACGCACCGCCAGGATAGCCACGCCGGCGCTGCTACGGCCGAAGCATCTTCCTTGATGCAGTGGTTGGATGAACCAGGGACCTGATTGATTTTTTCTTTCTGTCTAGGGACTTTTGTGTAAAAATCTCTACACAGCACTATCTCAACTCATCCACACGCCAAACAACATCTCAGCTGAGCATCTCTTTCCGGATACAAACTACCAAACAAGGCACAAAATCTCAACCCAACACATCTAAGGTCAGCATGTATGAGGTGGGAAAAGCATGTTGAGGTGGCCCGACCTAACAAACACACCCTTAGGGGTGGAAACTGGTAGTTGATAATCTGGATTATTCGAAAACTTGAAAATGAATATGGAAATATCCGAATCCAGACAATTATGGAAATGGTTGTGGTAAATGTCTGGATTTGTTTTGCATATACAAATACGAATGTCTGGATTAGTAAATTGTCTTTGCCATTTGTCGACCCTGTATTAGTTTCTCTGTCTCAAATGTCAACATGATACACTTAGGGGTGGAAACTGGTAGTTGATAATCTGGATTATTCGAAAACTTGAAAATGAATATGGAAATATCTGAATCCGGATAAACATGGAAATGGTTGTGGTAAATGTCTGGATTTGTTTTGCATATACAAATACGAATGTGGTATTTAATTTTGAAGCAAATGTGGATATGGAAATGGACATATCCGTATCTGAATAAAATTATGTTCACTAATTTAGATATTCTAGCCTGATATACCAATCACCCAACCTAAAATAACTAGCAAAGTGGTTTTTTTTTGTGATTGAACTTGAAACTATTATGTATTGTATCATATTTATCTTTGTATTGTTCTATAGTTGACTCACTATAAGAGACGAGTCTATTACTCTTTATATTCATATCCATGCAGAGAGAAAACATTTGATCCACCCAATTCAACTAACCTATTCGCATCAATATTTGTTTTGAAAATATGAAAACGGATACAGGATTTAGGAGTTTCCACTATCCGACCTGCATCCACCACTCGTTTCTACCCCTAGATAGACTGGGTGTTTCTATGGACTTTGGGATTTAGGATTTTGCGTGTCAGCACTGATTCACCAGTATTTATGCAGCAAAACTGATTACCTGTATAGTATGTGGAAAATTCTGAATCGATCCCAAATGGTTATGTGCCACAGAGCTGGTGTCTGGTTCAGAATATCAGTTACAGCAAGCAGTGCAACGCAACTTTCCGTCTATCCTTCACCAGTATTTTTGCTGCAAGATCGAATAGTTACATAGTTGTATAACATATACATGAAAAACTCTGAATCCGGTAAACAAATGGACAGGTGGCAGGAGTATCAGGTTCAAAATTTTAGTTACAGAGAAAGCAGCGCAAGGGCATATTTGGTCTTCTATCCTTCGAACAACTCTGACAACTGATGCTCCAGCTCCTCCACGCTGCGCCCTGCGGGTATCTCAACCTCCGGGTGATCATCCACATACCGGCGGTATGCCGGCAGAACACTCTCCGACACGGTGCTCCGGAGGATGGACCGGAGCGCCGGGCTGGGCACCTTCCAACCTCTATGCATGCTGCACACGTTCTCAAACGCCGAGTAAAATGGGCTCAGCGGGTTCCTTCGCCGGAGAACGGTCAAGGCTCCCGGCTTTCCGGCAAGGCGCGCCACCACGGGCGCCCATGAAACCTCGAGGTAACCTTTGAGGTAGCCATCCATGCGCTCCTCGCGGGCGAGGACCCAGCCGGGCGGCAGGAACATGCTGAGGTCGGAGCGGACGGCGCGGCGCACCAAGGCGCTCGTGTTGTTGAGCATGAAGATCTGGCTCAGCCCGGGGAACGCCAACGCGCCGGACTTCTCCTCGAGCACGGCCTCCAGGCACGAGATAAGCTCCATCACCAGGCCGCCCTCGTCGGGCGGGAGTGGCGTCGTTCGCTCCTCGTCGAGATGAGCTCCGGCAAGGACGAAGTAGAGGGAGACGCGGTTGCGCAACATGCCTCGGAAGTAGCCCATCCAGAAGCCGACACAGGGGTGCACCTCGCCGCCCTGCGGCATCCGCCACGGGTACTGGGGCGAGCGGATGAACGCGCTGAGGTCACACACGCACCGCCGGGACGCGTCCAGCAGGCCGGCGAGCGCTGCGTCGGACGCGACCGAGACTGGGTGGGAGGGCGGCCATGAGAACGTCCTCGCGAGGCCCGGGTAGGTCTCCGAGACAGGGGCGTGCACGTCGAGCGCCGCGAGCAGCTTCGACGGGGAGCTCCCGAGCGCCACCACGGAGCCGGCCAGCCTCAGCATCGCGCCGGCGCTCTCCCCCGCGAGGCGGCCCAGCGCGGCCAGCTCCGCCACGGCTGCTTCGTTGACCGGGCTGCGGACCGCCCGGTGCCGGTGGCGGAAGACACGATCCATGGTGCCTAGCGCATGCGCCCACTCACTGACCCTCCTCCCGACCTCCCTCCGCGGGAGGCTCCCGTGGTCGTCCATGTCCAGCACCCAGCCGACGTTGAAGTCGGCGAGCCATGTTTGCAGCGCGTCCGTGCGCGCCGCGGAGGCAGCGGAAGCTGAGAAGGCTGGAAGGAGGAGGACCATGCGCTGCAGGTGTTTGTCGACGTCCGGAAGCTGCTGGGAGAGGGACTGAGAGATCGGCCGGAAGCTGCTGGGATCAACCTCGGCCAGCACGGATGGGGAGAAAATAGAGACGTGGCGCCGGAACTCGAGTGGATCGTCCGGGCAGTACTCGTCGGTGCTGGTGGAGCCGTCGTCGCTGTCGAGGGAGGGGCCGGAGAGGGAGTACGGGCTACTGCCTCCGCTGCTGGAGCTGGAGCCATGGCAGCCGTCGGCGTCGAAATGGACTACAGTGGTTTCGTGGTGCGCTTGCATGGCGGCTGCCGCTCGGTCAACGGAGTCTCGAAGCTATCGTGAATGACGCGTGCAGAATGATTTGGGCCAGGGAGGTGGAAGAAGAGGTGAAAATTGCGGAGGCGCCGTCCCATTCACCTTTTGAGCAGTAGATTTTTTTTTTTCATATCTGAGCAATAGCCTTCATCTCCTTCATCTTAGCCTCTTAAGTCTGAAGTACTATAACCAGGAAGTCTGAAGCCGGAAGCTGCTGTGACACCAGCCAGAGGGAGTACGGGCTACTGCCTCTGCTGCTGGAGCTGGAGCCATGGCAGTCGTCGGTGCCGAAATGGACGTGAGTGGTTTCGTGGCGCATGGCGGCTGCTGGTTGGTCAACGGAGTCTCGAAGCTATCGTGAGTCTCGGAGGTGGAAGAAGAAGTGAATATAGCGGAAGCGCTGCACCGTCGTCACATTCGCCTTCAGAGCACTAGCCTCTTCCATTTCTTTTCTTTACTAGTTGAATGCCCGTGTATTGCTACGGAATAATAAAAAACAATATATAGGCACACTGAAAATTGTTTCGATTTAAAAACATGTGTGCCACATGAATACCATATTATGGTATCCATTCATGATGATAAATACTTAATTATTTTCTCCAAGGCCATGTCTTTTTAACCACCCTCTACTTGCAATAGGTAAAGCAACATCTTGCTTTCGGCCTCTTCTTCACTCCATTTTAATACTCTTTACCTACCGTTGGTGTAGCATTATATTCTCCACGGTGCTTTAGCGTGGTGCTAGACATTGCTAGTGGCGGTGGACGAGTGGATGCATGAGCCCAATCTCGGCCATATCTAGACATTCATTCGTGGTCGTTGCGCTGGAGCTAGGGTGTCATGTGGGCAGCGGGACGTGGGAAGATCATCGTGGGTGCAAGCTAGAGCCGCCTCTTTCCCTACCCACCCCTCCATCTCCTTCGTCGGTGTGCATTGTGGCGGGGGGGGGGGGCACCTCTCATAAACATTTTTTATGGTTATGGTTTCCATCTTCGCTTGTCTAGTTGTCTTGTCATTTATGCACATTCCTCATTGGTGGCAGCCAGATTTGGGTGCCTTCAAAACTCCTACCACAGATGGCTACACATCTATTGTCCCCCAAAACCCCCTATCTCACAGACGTTCCCCATGGGGAAAATGGTGAAGGCTTTGTCGTGTTCATCTTAAATCTGTTGTGGCATCACCATCCGAGGTCGCCCCTTTTGTTACTGTTCTCATGGATCCAATGCTTCTCGGTAATCTTCTAGCGCGGGCTTCGCCGGATCTATCGAAGTCGCCTCTTTCCAGCTCATCTCCATAGTTTGGTGGTTCTGGTTGTAGTTATTTGACGCTAAAATGGCTCTCACTACTACCTCAAGTTGTTTCCATCCACACCCATGGCCCCTCTTTTTATTGCCTAGGGGTAGACATGTCTAGCGGCATTGGGAGTGTGTCCTGGTCATTCGGAGACGTGGTGCCTACACACGCGCAGATGGTTTAGTCCAAGGCTTGTAGTAGTTTTCATCCATGAATTTTTTTTTGCTCTTAATTCATGGCCATCATTAAGGTAGTCATTGAAAGTCGTGTTGTTGCGGTTGGTTTATATGCTTCATTGTGGATGATTCATGTTTACATGCTTGGTATTGTATAGTCTCCTATAGTTTAGGTTGAGTTCTGTCATCTTCTACTTGTAGATCATTGATTTTCGGTTTGATGTTTTTATGTTGAGTTGTGCCTCTATGATCCTTGTATGATTCATTCCTTTTTTAGCATTGGATATGATTTTTCCTTGATGATTGCAAATGCAGCTCTTCTGCATGGTTTAAAAAAACTATGAGAATGTTCATGTGGTCTCCCGAAACAACATAATTATCGAGACAAAGACATGATCAAAACATGGGTTTAATCCATATCATGCTAAGTCACGCTTGAAGTGGGCTAGGGCACATGCAATGGCTGATAATACCGTCTTATTTTAATCCCACCACGTAATCTAGATATAACAATAAAACATGATATACAATAGGTTATTTTTTGTTTTATCTTTAGTAACGAGATATCCTAAATATGTGGTGAGAGAGATTGTGATGAGTGAGATTGTGCAAAGAGATCATCTCTCAGCTAAGAGAAGGCAAAGTCTTTTTACATCTTTCTCTTTCCTCCACCTCAGTGTTTATCCTACGTGGCACTGCTAAGATATCACCATTGTACGTGCTCTTAGAGACCCGTGCGGTGTTGCTACCAAACTGCAACAAGATACGGAGTATATGTTGACCATGAGCATGTTTTAATCGATATGTTTAGCAAATGCATGTTGACTAATGAGCTTATGCTAGATCAATATTCATGTGACATTTTTTGAATGATCTAAAGAACATTTTCGATTATTTGTCGAAACGAATTTTCCTATAAGTGTACGTATAGGCAGAGGATATCAATCAGGAATACACAACAGTACAACACTTTATCTATGTGCTCACGTCCGAGATAGAGGCGAGCCTCACGTCGGCGTGATGGATGTTGTCGACCTACACGACTTTAAAACAACGTCGCTCCACCATCACCAAGGTCGGCACCGTCCTGGATTGTCGCCGCTCTTCATGGACGCATGAAGTACTCCCTCGCACATCCGTTTGGTGTAGGGTGAAGGTTGTCGAGCCCATGACGAATGCCACCGGTCTCCTCCCTTCGCCTTAGGTGTCCATAACTACTTGTGGCGGGCCACCATGCACTAGGTCGCATGGACCGCGGCACGTTGCCACCGCCGACCCTGATCATTTGTTGTTGTCACAGCCCCAAAAAAGGTGATGATTGCAGCCAGTAACATATGAACAAATTAGTGAAGCAGATTTGGTGCACATGAGTACCAGTGCTTCCAATTTTCAAAATATTTAAAAATTATACATCTGCGTTTTAAAAAGTCGTCACATTTATTTCATGAATACATACACAGGTCCTTAATACTCGTGCGAAGTTTCGGTAGAAATTGCATTGTATTTTGAGCTACAGGAAGAAGATAAATTTGTGGCTACGTATAGGATAGATATTTGTCAGAAATTTGTCTGTTTTGTATAGCTCAAAATGCAACATATTTTTCTCTAAAATTCCTACCGTACATTTGGAATGTTTATACGTACGTGGATATTTAATTCAATTTTTTTAGAATCCAAAAAATATAATTTAAAAAAATCAGGAACACTGGTGCTAATATGCCAAAGACACTTTTTGCAAATTAGTTGCATACTTACCGGATTCCCATGCAGGAGCATGACAATTGACAACCTCGTGCTACTTCTCCACATCCCTATATTCATGCAGTTCGTCTCAAATGGTACCAGATTCCATGCAGTTTCGTCTCAAATGGTACCAACAGTCCAACACTATGTATGAAACATTGGTTCCTGAAATCAATATCTACTGCAGCTCGGCGAGTGAGAATGCATGCCGTTGCCATTGCCGGAGCAACGGGACACAAGTTCTGATTTGGGACACACAAGCTCGGCGAGTGAGAATGCATCGAAAGGTTCTGTTTGTTGTGGAAAGGGATGACAACAAGTACTACGGAGTGGATCAGTGCTATTTTTTATTAATCTTTTTTTTTCACAGAGAAAGCAAGCGGGTGCGAGCAAAGCGCAGGACTCATGCCACACACGGATTGCACGCATCGCGTCTGTTATGATCCCAAAATAAACGGGATTTTATACTTGAATCTGTTTGAGTGTGCGGTTGAATGAGATATGTGCGGTGGTAATTATTTGTAAATTAGTATAGGTGTGACACCAGGCATTCGCAGGTTTCACTTCACTGTGCGTAACACCACTCTTGCGTGACCGAGCACAGTTTTTTCCTTTTGTTTTTGGAGTGTCTAAACGACAGCTAGCCTACAATCCTTCCTATCGCGGAAGCCTGAAGCTTACTAGTATTCTGAAGCTCTTTCTCCATCTATCCGATCAATAATCTGCTATCATTTACAACAAATATACTGGAGCTCAAAAATAGACGTAATGATTAAATCTTCCCATGATGGAAAATGATTTTGATTGTCTGCTAATTCGTCTGAGTAATTTGCACCATTAATACAAATTGATGGTATAGAGAGAAAAACTACACGCTACGCGTTAAAAACCTTTCAGAACATACCGTGCCTCGAGGGATGCACATTTACATCGTTTTGAGACTTTTGTTGATATCTTTCAACTCAATGACTTTTGGCCCCTCTGGCTGCTCCTCATGGTACCTTCCCGACGTACCGTTGGTCGTTAGCTCTTTTATTAACGCGACTTGATGAATTTCTTCATTGGCTTGATCCCCAGGTGAGTGGGTAGTTGTATGGAAAATGTTTAATACCTCTAATCAGCATATTTGTATAAAAATGATTGCTTTAATTTATTTTATCACCAACCTCTTTATTTCCGAGATCTCCGTGGAACAAGCAGAATAGGTGCATCTCAGCGCCGTAAAATATCAAAACACTAATAATCCCAAAACATAAGGTAATGTGCGAGGCATGTCACAAAGCTATGCGGCATGGGGAGAAGTGACAGAAAACCTTGCGACGCGCAGGTACTCCCAAGGCGCAGGCGTTAGGCACCGATAACTCGTGTGTATGGAGGCATGTCGTAGGGGCGGATTCATGCATACGAGGTTTGTATATGAGAGCCATTCTTCTGCGCGGACAGGGACGGAGCCAGTGGGGGGCAGGCTGGGGCCATGGCCCCCCCTATTATTATTTTTTTCCTGAAAAAAAACCTTTAAAGTTTGTAGATTTGCCCCTAAATTTAGCAAATTTTAGCTATATGGCCCCCTCCAACTTATGTGATGTACATTTAGCCCCCCTTGTCTTGTATTCCTGGCTCCGTCCCTGTGCGCGGATATGACCCACCACATGATCTCATGGCGTGGACCCTCGTACGGCCACGACCTAGAGGGCTGGCCGCGATCCATGTTGGGCCCCACAACATGGGAGAATCCATGCTCACCCGCCCTCACCGAGATTCGCTTGTACTGTCCACCCGTACCAATTTCAGAATGGGCTCAATGTGTTTAGAAAAACACAAGGAAAACAAGAACTAAAACCGGAGCATTAATATAGGGAATTATCTTATCATAACATTTTAAACTAAACTAACAAGTGACGCCTAACTTTGTGGAATGTCATGTGGAGAAATTTCATCCTTATGTTTACAACGAATATTCTTTTTTTGTAGTTGATAGACAACCCTTTGCAAGACTACCGAAGTCGTTGCATATCAAATACGATAAAGACTTGGGTAGGGGCTGGGGCTAGCATCCAGCAACTCGAAGTAGTACATGCATGGGTGCGTGCGAAAGGCTTAGGGGGTTTTGTCCTGATGGCTACGCGTGTCCTCATGGGTTGGCCATTTTGTGATGGATCTGCTTCAGCCCATCAACCCATATAAGCGGATGAAGATCACATGCGACATCTTTTCTCCCATCCATAGAGAAATTGGTATGGCCCATCAAAACATATAAGGCCCCATCACTTTCTTCCCTATAATCTTAGTTCTGTGAGGCCTGCCAAAAGAGATCACCCTCGTTTCCCTTCTTATATAAACTAACCCTAGCAGCGTCTCTCGTCTTCCTCCTAGCCGCCACCACCAATCCCAGATCTAGATCACCTTCCACCCATGCCTCCTTCCATCCAACGACGCTCCCCACAAATTCCCCTCTGCAATATCCAAATCTGATCCCTAATCCAGACGCACTAGATGCCTTTCCCTATGCGTCCAAATCAGCCAAATCACCGTCGAAGAAGAGAAGGGGCGCCACCATGTGGATGCAGTCTTACCCATCGTTGTTTTTTTGCAGGGGAAAAAGAGATTTTATTAAGCATCCAGAGCATTACAATCAGCCTCAACCGCCTCAGCGATTTCTAGCGGTATGTTTTGCAACCACATAGTGGTCCTCTCTTGCACTCTTCCTATGAAAGCTAACCCATGGCTCACCGTGTTTGCCACCCGGACTTTCAAGACTCTTATCTCTCTTTTCCTAATTTTATCTCTAATGACCGCGATTCTCCTAGCGTATCTGGACATATTGGAGCTCCCCTCCGAGACCAAGCTTATTGCTTCCGCGCAATCCGACTCCAAGATTAAGGCTTCCGTCGACCACCGCAGGGCGAGCTCGAGGCCTTCCTCCATGGCCTGCAATTCCGCATCCAAGGCATCTGCGCACCCTTTTAAACATCTGCCTCCTTCCATCCATGCCTCCTTCCATCCAACGATGCTCCCCACAAATTCCCCTTCATAATATCCAAATCCGATCCCAAATCCAAACACACTAGCTGCCTTTCCCTATGCGGCCGAATCGGCCTGATCGCTGTCGGAGAAGAGAAGGGGAGCCACCTTGTGGACGCAGTCTTACCCATCGTTATGATGCCCTCCGTGTTTGTGCGACGCGTAATATGGTACCGTGTTATAGCATTTGTACTTACCCAAAATTAGATATTAGGAATTCATTGTGCCAAACCACAAGGTATTTAACAAGCAATTCTCTTTGCAGTTCTTATTTGCATGTTCTATTTTTAGCATTTATTTATGTAATTCTTAAGAGATTTCTGACAAACACATTCCCGCAGCAACTTGTGGGATATCAATTGGTTAAATTAATTTGGTCGTACATGTTTACATCTTATTTTGGATGCATTCATAATTATCAATTATGTATGAAGGGCCACATTTCTCCTATGAAGAAAAAACATACCCTAATATTGGCCGACTTTTATATTGCCCCACATCCTTTCTCCTTACTCCGCTTTTACCCTCCTCCCCCACCCTATGATTTACAATATTTTTCTGAAGAGATTTTTCTGAAACTTCATGATTTAAAAATTTACACATGTCTAGTTGTCTGTGTTGTCATCTAAGAAGTTTGTATCAATTGTGTGATGAGTTTCTGATTTTTTTTTGTGTTCAACTATTTTCCATCTCCAGGTTTGGCTTGGGCAGGCTGAGTACAAGTATTTTCCATCAATCGTGGGTAAGATTGTACTTGATGTCAGCATCGTCATTGCTGGAACCAAATTTATGTGTTCAGTGATGTTTGATTTTTTTGTGTTGGATAAGTATTGGATGTAGAAAGTGGTATGCAAATTTTTTTTGTTGGTAATATACTACTCTATTGCGGTAATTTTCTTTTCTTTTTTATTATCTCATCTCCAATGCAGAAAGAGAACAATTAATGCTCTTCTTATTGTCCCATATAGCAGGTGCCTCCACCGAAAATATGGTGGTGAACGTGGGTACCAACACATATGATTTCAAAACATTCAGAAAACGTTATTTAAATATTTCAAAAAGTTGAAAGAATTCCCTCAGGTAAATCTCATCTTGACACTTACCTGTGAAATTTTTTAGAAGAAAATACGACCGTATGTGATCCACACAAAAAAGTGAAAATGAAACGTTGTTATACTATGAATAGTATATGAACTATAAATAGTACGGTTTATTATTTTTCTGTAGGTTACATACTTTTATATTTAATGTTGAGACTTGACATGCACATGCTTACATACATACTCCATACACATTATTTATGCCATATTTTTTAAATCAATTTTAGTATTTTTTATTTTATTGCTGAAATCAGGTGCTCGCGCACCCCGGTGCTAAAAATTCGCGTCCGTGCCCCCACTAGGTAAATTAAACTTTTTTTTGAACACAAGAAGGGGTCTAGATACTTCCATTATAGTGACGGGTATACAGTTCTGCAGTAAACCCTTTGCAATACTCGCTCTAAGAACCTAGTATTTGAAGAAAGGGGCTCACACTTTACAAAAAACACCCTATAACAAACTAGAACAAAGAAATCAAGTACACGGGTGTCTCTATCACATGTTGCCGGTGTCCTCCAGGCGTCGCCGCTGAGGAACGAGAGCCTGCTCCTCGGGAGCCCTCTTCCGGTGAAGACTCTTGGCCGCGGTCCACCACCATGCCGCGGGGAACGAATCACTTCGCAGTATGGCATCTTCGAGCACCCGCGACGGGGTCGAAGCAGGGCCTCCGCATCGGAGGTTGAAGTTTCGCCGCCCTGACGGCCTTGGATTGCAACAACGTGATTGCTAGCTGCACGGTTTAGCTCGAAGGAATAGGACCTCGCAGGAAAAGGACAGCAACATCTCAAGGAGGCATCGGCTTCAAGATCCACCTCCTTCTCACCACCGTGGTGAGGCAGAGAAGCAGAGGAGAGGCTTATCTCCAATCTATGGCTACCATCCACTAACCTGGATCTTGTCGCCGGAGCGTAGAGAGATGCACCCCGTCCATTCTCCCCCTCGCCACCAAGGCTGGTCGGGAGAAGAGATGCATGGATCGCCAGGAAGTCGTCGTTCTCCCCCACCCACCATGGCCGACCAGGAGTGCTTCGAGATCTTGGATTCTGCACAGGCGTCGGAGATCCACCGCCGCTACTTTATTGAAGAAGATGGTTCCGCCTCTTCTCCTGCTCGCATCCGACCACAGGAGCTAGGCCAGCAGCGCCAGCGCACCTACACCATGGATCCGGCGGAGATCCATGCCGCCACCTTCACTACATGGCATCCGCCCAAACTCTAGCAAACCGCCAAGAACACCACTAGAACTACTCCTAAACTACGTCGGCGCCCTTCCAAGACACACTCCAGCTAGATATTCCGGCGGAGCGGCCGTTGGTGGCCCGGTCAACAGCGGGCGACTCTCAAGGTTACAGTAGTCGAGCGAGAGCAGGGAAGGGAAAAATGTGTCGTTTGGTAAATTAAGCTTCTATGCACATTAATGGGTTGCTCTTTCGAACCTTTTTTGTGTGAGTTTCTTTTGCCTGACCAAACCATAGTTCCTGGGTTCGTCAATGCATAGCTCAACTGGGGCACCACGGTGCCCAGGAACCATACCTCAATACGTATAATTTACATCAAAATACACATACCTAAGGGTGTACATACCTAAGTTACGTATACCTAACTTACATATACCCAATGTATGCATATCAAAGTTACATATACTCGAGTTACACATACCTAATATATATATACCCAAATATACGTATTTTGTACATACCCTAAGACAACCCTAGGTATAAGTGCAAAAACGTATCATACCTACCGTACATATGCCTCATTTATGTCTATTAGGTATCTAGTATACATATATACTTCAGGTATGTACAAGGCAATAGTTATTGTACGCGTATCATCGTATGGTGCCCGGGCATCATGGTGCACCAACTAATTTACCTATATATATAATGTTATGTATTACCTGCTACTTTATTTAGTTGATATAATTTGTATTTTTTTAATTTTGCTAATGTAATCTATCACTACATATGTTTCATGCCATAAATGGTCAAGTTACACAAATAACTTTTTACAATTTTAGGTCTAAAAGAATAAAAAATTACACATTTATTTTATTCTTGTTAATATGAAAAATGCACATGATTGCATCAAAGCAAATATCAGATTGGTAAAGAATTAAATTTTAGTTTCTAAATATATTAATGTTGGAGGTAGTTGAAATAGATGGTCCTACCAAAAATAGGTGGCCACATATAACCGGTAGTCATACCATATCTTTAGTCTTTTGTCTATTGTGTGGCTCACATTTACTCTTTATCTTGGTTAGGTGTGTTTTCGGATATAAAAGCGATACGTTCTTCTATCGAGCATATATTGATTTATCATCTATTTTTGTAACATGTATGTTAGCACATGCAGATATACTCAATTAATGCGATACTAGACATGAGCAAGGTGGAGTCCAGAAAGTTGAAGTTGGAGGAGCTACAATTCAACACTACATATGTGCTTGAGGAGTCCACATATTTGGCAAAATGTCATCGGCATGAACAGAGACATCGAGGTGGTCTGCAACCCTACGACTTTTCTATTTTCCGATGCGATGTCATCGTCGGTGACTTCAAGAGGTTCAAGAAAATTCTCGACCACTTGCTCATCAACGCCATCAACTTCGTGATCAAGGCCATGTTGTCCTCCGGGCGTGGGCCAACCTCCCCACACCAAGGACTCTCTGTGTTGAGCACCCCCTTGAGGTTCTCAACCACCTACTACCTCTTCTCCTTTGGTATCCCAACACCACTATCAGCCACCTCAAAATAAAATTTAACTGAGTTGGGATCATTGTTAAGTGTCATGCAAGGGAGGACGAAGCCACGCAAAATACTCGCAGGCCACTTTAAAATGATCCCAACTCGGGTGAGTTTACTTCATGGTTGTTGATACTGGTGTGGGATACCCACGGAGAAGAGGGAATTGGTGTTTGAGAACTATATTCAGGTGAAGGAAGGGCATGGCGGCACCAGCCTCTTGCTTGGAATTTTCTGTTCCATTGTAAGTGGTCTGTCCCTCTTTTTCATGCATGTTAAAACTATCACAAGCACCTGAGTGATTCTAGACATTAATGTATGTTGCTCTTTCGAAGCTTTTTTTGTGCGAGTTTCTTTTGCCTGAGAAAACCATAGTTTCTGGGTCCGTCAATGCATATATACATAAATGCTACGTATTACCTGCTAATTTGTTTAGTTGATATAATTTGTACTTTTTTATTTTTCTAATGTAATCTATCACTACATATTTTTCGCGCCATAAAAGGTAAAGTTACACACTTTTTTTAACAATTTTAGGTCTAAAAGAGTAAAATTTACACATTTATTTTGTTCTTATTAATATGAAAAATGCACATGATTGCATCAAAACAAATATATGATTGGTAAAGAATTAAAATTTAGTTTCTAAATATATTAACATTGCAGGTAGTTGAAATAGATGGTCCTACAAAAATTAGGTGGCCACATATAACCGGTAGTCACACCATATCTTTAGTCTTTTGTCTATTGTATGGCTCACATTTACTCCTTATCTTGGTTATGTATGTTTCTGGATATAGAAGCGATAAGTTCTTCTATCGAGCATATACTGATTTATCATCCATTTTTGTAACATGTATGTTTGCACATGCAGATATACTCAACACGATACTAGACGTGAGCAAGGTGGAGTCCGGAAAGTTGCACTTGGAGGAGCTACAATTCAACACTACATACGTTCTTGAGGAGTCCACGGATTTGAAAAACGTAATCGGCATGAATAAAGACATCGAGGTGGTCTGCGACCCTATGATTTTCCTATTTTCCGATGTGATGTTGTCACCGGTGACTTCAAGTGGTTCAAGAAAATTCTCGACAACTTACTCGTCAACGCCATCAACTTCATGATCAAGGCCATGTTGTCCTCCGGGCGTGGGCCAACCTCCCCATCCCAAGGACTCTCCATGCTGAGCACCCCCATGAGGTTCTCAAACACCTACTACCTCTTCTCCTTTGGTATCCCAACACCAGTATCAGCCACCTAAAAATAAAATTTAACTGGGTTGGGATCATTGTTAAGAGTCATGCAAGGGAGGATGAAGCCACACAAAATACTCGCAAGCCACTTTAGAATGATCCCAACTCGGTTGACTTGATTTCATGGTTGTTGATACTGGTGTGGGATACCCACGGAGAAGAGGAAATTGTTGTTTGAGAACTATACTCGGGTGAAGGAAGGGCATGGCAGCACCAGCCTCGGGCTTCGAATTTTTTAATCCTTTGTTAAAACTATCACAAGCACCCCGAGGTATTCTAGACATTAATGAGCGTTGCTCTTTTGAAGCTTTTTTTTGTGTGAGTTTCTTTTGCCTCAGCAAACCATAGTTCCTGGGTCCGTCAATGCATATATACATAAATGCTAAGTATTACCTGCTAATTTTTTTAGTTGATATAATTTATACTTTTTAATTTTCCTAATGTAATATATCACTACATATATTTCACGCCATAAAACGTAAAGTTACACAAATAATTTTTTTACAATTTTAGGTCTAAAAGAGTAAAAATTTACACATTTATTTTGTTTTGTTGATATGAAAAAAGCACATGATTGCATCAAAACAAATATCAGATTGGTAAAGAAATAAATTTTAGTTTCTAAATATATTAACGTTGAAGGTAGTTGAAATAGATGGTCCTACAAAAAAAAATAGGTGGCCACATGTAACCGGTAGTCCAACCATATCTTTAGAACGTGTTTTGTCTATTGTGTGGCGCACATTTACTCTATCCTGGTTATGTGTGTTTTTGGATATAGAAGCTATACATTCTTCTATCAAGAATATATTGATTTATCATCTATTTTTGTAACATGTATGTTTGCACATGCAGATATACTCAACACGATACTAGACATGAGCAAGGTGGAGCCCGAAAAGTTGCAGTTGGAGGAGCTACAATTCAACATTACATGCGTGTTTGAGGAGTCCACGGATTTGACAAACATCGTCGGCGTGAACAAAGGCATCGAGGTGGTCTGCGACCCTATGACTTTCCTATTTTCCGATCCGATGTCGTCGCCGGTGACTTCAAGTGGTTCAAGAAAATTCTCGACAACTTACTCGTCAACGCCATCAACTTCATGATCAAGGCCATGTTGTCCTCCGGGCGTGGGCCAACCTCCCCATCCCAAGGACTCTCCGTGCTGAGCACCCCTTGAGGTTCTCAAACACCTACTACCTCTTCTCCTTTGGTATCCCAACACCAGTATCAACCACCTTAAAATAAAATTCAACTGAGTTGGGATCATTGTTAAGTGTCATGCAAGGGAGGACGAAGCCACGCAAAATACTCGCAGGACACTTTAGAATGATCCCAACTCGGCTGAGTTTACTTCATGGTTGTTGATACTGGCGTGGGATACCCACGGAGAAGAGGGAATTAGTGTTTGAGAACAATATTTAGGTGAAGAAAGGGTATGGCGGCACTAGCCTCGGGCTTGGTATTTTCTAATCCTTTGTAAGTGGTCTGCCCCTCTTTTTCATGCATTTTAAAACTATCACAAGCACCCCGAGTGATTCTAGACATTAATGGGTGTTGCTCTTTCGAATCGTTTTTTTGTGCGAGTTTCTTTTGCCTGACCAAACCATAGTTCATGGGTACGTCAATGCATATATACATAAATGCTATGCATTATCTTCTAATTTATTTTAGTTGATATAATTTGTAGTTTTAAATTTTGCTAATGTAATCCATCACTATATATATTTCACACTATAAAAGGTAAAGTTACACAAATAACTTATTTACAATTTTAGGTCTAAAAGAGTAAAAATTTACACATTTATTTTGTACTTGTTGATATGAAAAATGCGCATGATTGCATCAAAACAAATATCAGATTGGTAAAGAAATTAATTTTAGTTTCTAAATATATTAACGTTGAAGGTAGTTGAAATAGATGGTCCTACAAAAAAATAGGTGGCCACATGTAACCGATAGTCACACCATATCTTTATTACGTCTTTTGTCTATTGTGTGGCTCACATTTACTTTGTTATGTGTGTTTTTGGATATAGAAGCGATAAGTTCTTCTATCGAGCATATACTGATTTATCATGCATTTTTGTAACATGTATGTTTGCACATGCAGATATAATCAACACGATACTAGACATGAGCAAGGCGGAGTCCGGAAAGTTGCAGCTGGAGGAGCTACAATTCAACACTACATACGTGCTTGAGGAGTCCACGGATTTGAAAAAAACGTCCTCGGCATGAACAAAGATGTTGAGGTGGTCTACGACCCTATGACTTTCCTATTTTCTGGTGCGATGTCATCGCCGGTGACTTGAAGTGGTTCAAGAAAATTCTCGATAACTTACTCGTCAATGAAATGAACTTCATGATCAAGGCCATGTTGTCCTCCGGCCGTGGGCCAACCACCCCATCCCAAGGATTCTCCGTGCTGAGCACTCCCTTGAGGTTCTCAAACACCTAATACCTCTTCTCCTTTGGTATCCCAACAACTGTATCAGCCACCTCAAAATAAAATTTAACTGAGTTGGGATCATTGTTAAGTGTCATGCAAGGGAGGACGAAGCCACGCAAAATACTCACATGCCACTTTAGAGTGATCCCAACTCGGCTGAGTTTACTTCATGGTTGTTGATACTGGTGTGGGATACCCACGGAGAAGAGGGAATTGGTGTTTGAGAACTATATTCAGGTAAAGGAAAGGCATGGCGGCATCAGCCTCGGGCTTGGAATTTTCTAATCCTTTGTAAGTGGCCTGCCCCTCTTTTTCATGCATTTTAAAACTATCACAAGCACCCCGAGTGATTCTAGACATTAATGGGTGTTGCTCTTTCGAAGTTTTTTTTTGTGTGAGTTTCTTTTGACTGACCAAACCATAGTTCATGGGTCCGTCAATGCATATATACATAAATTCTATGTATTAGCTGCTACTTTATTAGTTGATATACTTTGTAATTTTTAATTTTGCTAATGTAATCTATCACTACATATATTTCACGCCATAAAAGGTAAAGTTACACAAATAACTTTTTTACAATTTTAGGTCTAAAGGAGTAAAAATTTAGACATTTATTTTGTTCTTGTTGATATGAAAAATCCACATGATTGCATCAAAACAAATATCAGATTGGTAAAGAATTAAATTTAAGTTTCTAAATATATTAAAGTTGAATGGAGTTCAAATAGATGGTCCTACAAAAAATTAGGTGGCCACATATAACCGGTAGTCACACCATATCTTTAGTATTTTGTCTATTGTGTGGTTCACATTTACTCTTTATCTTGGTTATGTGTGTTTTTGAATATATAAATGATAAGTTCTTCTATCGAGCATATACTAATTTATCATCCATTTTTGTAACATGTATGTTTGCACATGCAGATACACTCAACATGATACTAGATATGAACAAGGTGAAGTCCGGAAAGTTGCTGTTGGATGAGCTATAGTTCAACACTACATACGTGCTTGACGAGTCCACGGATTTGAAAAACATCGTCAGCATGAACGAAGACGTCGAGGTGGTCTGCGACCCTATGACTTTCCTATTTTCCGACGCGATGTCATCCCCGGTGACTTCAAGTGGTTCAAGAAAATTCTCGACAACTTACTCGTCAAAGCCATCAACTTCATGATCAAGGCCATGTTGTCCTTTTGGCGTGGGCCAACGTCCCCATCCCAAGGACTCTCCGTGTTGAGCACCCATTGAGGTTCTCAAACACCTACTACCTCTTCTCCTTTGGTAACCCAACACCACTATCAGCCACCTCAAAATAAAATTTAACTAAGTTGGGATCATTGTTAAGTGTCATGCAAGGGAGGACGAAGCCACACAAAATACTCGCATGCCACTTTAGAATGATCCCAACTCGGCTGAGTTTCCTTCATGGTTGTTGATACTGGTGTGGGATACCCACGGAGAAGAGGGAATTGGTGTTTGAGAACTATATTCAGGTGAATGAAGGGCATGGCGGCATCAGCCTCGGGCTTGGAATTTTCTAATCCTTTGTAAGTGGCATGCCCCTGTTTTTCATGCATTTTAAAACTATCACAAGCACCCCGAGTGATTCTAGACATTAATGTGTGTTGCTCTTTCGAAGCTTTTTTGTGCGAGTTTCTTTTGACTGACCAAACCATAGTTCATGGGTCCATCAATGCATATATACATAAATGCTACGTATTACCTGCTACTTTATTTAGTTGATATACTTTGTAGTTTTTAATTTTGCTAATGTAATCTATCACTACAAATATTTTGCGCCATAAATGGTAAAGTTACACAAATAACTTTTTTACAATTTTAGGTCTAAAAGAGTAAACATTTACACATTTATTTTGTTCTTGTTGATTTGAAAAATGCACCTGATTGCATCAAAACAAATATCAGAATGGTAAAGAATTAAATTTAAGTTTCTAAATATATTAACGTTGAAGGTAGTTGAAATAGATGGTCCTACAAAAAATTAGGTGGCCACATATAACCGGTAGTCACACCATATCTTTAGTCTTTTGTCTATTGTGTGGCTCACATTTACTCTTTAGCTTGGTTATGTGTGTTTTGGGATATAGAAACGATAAGTTCTTCTATCGAGCATATACTGATTTATCATCTATTTTTGTAACATGTATGTTTGCATATGCAGATATACTCAACACGATACTAGATATGAACATGGTGAAGTCTGGAAGTTGCAGTTGGAGGAGCTACAGTTAAACACTACATCCGTGCTTGACGAGTCCACGGAGTTGACAAACTTCGTCGGCATGAACGAAGACGTCGAGGTGGTCTGCGACCCTATGACTTTCCTATTTTCCGATGCGATGTCGTCGCCGGTGACTTCAAGTGGTTCAAAAAAATTCTCGACAACTTACTCATCAACGACATGATCAAGGCCATGTTGTCCTCTGGGTGTGGGCCAACCTCCCCATCCCAAGGACTCTCCCTGCTGAACACCCCCTTGAAGTTCTCAAACACCTACTACCTCTTCTCCTTTGGTATCCCAACACCAGTATCAGCCACCTCAAAATAAAATTTAACTAAGTTGGGATCATTGTTAAGTGTCATGCAAGGGAGGACGAAGCCACGCAAATACTCGCAGGCCACTTTAGAATGATCCCAACTCGGCTAAGTGTACTTCATGGTTGTTGATACTGGTGTGGGATACCCACGGAGAAGAGGGAATTGGTGTTTGAGAACTATATTCAGGTGAAGGAAGGGCATGGCGGCACCAGCCTCGGGCTTGGAATTTTCTAATCCTTTGTAAGTGGCCTGCCCCTCTTTTTCATGCATTTTAAAACTATCACAAGCACCCCAAGTGATTCTAGACATTAGTGGGTGTTGCTCTTTCGAAGCTTTTTTTTGTGTGAGTTTCTTTTGTCTGACCAAACTATAGTTCATGGGTTCATCAATGCATATATACATAAATATTACGTATTACCTGCTACCTTATTTAGTTGATATAATTTGTACTTGATAATTTTGCTAATGTAATCTATCTCTAGATATATTTCACGCTATAATAGGTAAAGTTACACAAATAACTTATTTACAATTTTAGGTCTAAAAGAGTAAAAAATTACACATTTATTTTGTACTTGTTGATATGAAAAATGCTCATGATTGCATCAAAACAAATATCAGATTGGTAAAGAAATAAATTTTAGTTTCTAAATATATTAACGTTGAAGGTAGTTGAAATAGATGGTCCTACAAAACAATAGGTGGCCACATGTAACCGGTAGTCACACCATATCTTTAGTACGTTCTTTGTCTATTGTGTGGCTCACATTTACTCTTTATCTTCGTTATGTGTGTTTTTGGATATAGAAGCGGTAAGTTCTTATATCGAGCATATGCTGATTTATCAACCATTTTTGTAACATGTATGTTTGCACATGCAGATATAATCAACACGATACTAAACATGAGCAAGGTGGAGTCCGAAAAGTTGCAGTTGAAGGAGCTACAGTCCAACACTACATACGTGCTTGAGGAGTCCACAGATTTGACAAATGTCGTGGGCATGTACATCGAGGTGGTCTGCGACCCAATGACATTTCTATTTTCCGATGTGATGTCGTCGTAGGTGATTTCAAGTGGTTCAAGAAAATTCTCGACAACTTGCTCATTAACGCCATCAACTTCATGATCAAGGCCATGTTGTCCTCCGGCCGTGGGCCAACCTCCCCATCCCAAGGACTCTACGTGCTGAGCACCCCCTTGAGGTCTCAAACACCTACTACCTCTTCTCCTTTGGTATCTCAACACCAGTATATATCAGCCACCTCAAAATAAAATTTAGTGTAATGCAAGGGAGGACGAAGCCACACAAAATACTCGCGGGCCACTTTAGAATGATCTTAACTCGGCTGAGTTTATTTCTTGGTTGTTGATATTGGTGTGGGATACCCACGGAGAAGAGGTAATTGGTGTTTTGAGAACTATATTTAGGTGAAGGAAGGGCATGGGGGTAACAGCCTCGGGCTTGGAATTTTCTAATCCTTTGTAAGTGGCATGCCCCTTTTTTTCATGCATGTTAAAACTATCATAAGCACCCCGAGTGATTCTATATTAGTTTACACTTTCGTTAGTTGCTAGTTCTCTTGGTGTGGCTAAAATTATAAAACAGCTAAGCCTTAGAAAGGAATGAACAAGTATCTTGCTCAGTTTGAGGCAAATGCACCTATTTCATGATTTAGAGTAACATCTTATTTTCTAGAGATATATCTTTTGATTTGAAAGTAGTTCTCCATTTGTCCTATAATAAGTAGATTGCTGACCATACATTCAACCAAATGTTACCGTTTGCTATCTATCGTTTGTAATTTGGTATTGTGTTACAACATTTGTACTTACCACCACTTCGTCTTGGGAATTCATTTGCGTCAAAGCGCCGGGTATTTAACAAGAAATTATATTTTTATATCATATATACAAATTATCCTTTTAGAATTTTTATGTAATTATTTATATTTTTTTACCAACACATTCCTGCAACAACATATGAGGTATTACATAGTTGGATTAATTTGGCCGTATGTGTTTATATGTTATTTTGGATGTGTCCATAATTGTCGGCTTTCTGAACGGGCAATATTTCTCCTATAAAAACATATGATATATACCCAAAAAATGTTTGTATACATCATAAATGTTCACCATTACGAACAAAATAATATGCATGCTCAAATATTACTACTGGAGATCAAAATTGATGAGAGTAATTAATTTTTTTTAGAGTTAAAATAAATTGTTGTTTTAAAAGAAGGAAATCTTACACAAGTTAATTATGCCTTGCAAAACAAAACATATCTAAACAAAATGAGGCATGGTGAATTTCTTAAGAGAGGCGAGTTGGAGTGCACGTGATCTTCATAGTGTGATTATGAAGGTGGAACCTTGGCTTCAAAGAGAGGTTGCATGCTAGGCCGCAACATACTCCACTCACGCATCCATGCGGATCGCCGCAGCAACACTAGAGGATTCTTGTAGAACTTGATGATTTTCCTTGCATCGCAGAAAATAGCATAATATTTTGGAGTGGAGATTTCTAGCTCCCGTGTTCCGGTGATCCCTTTATTTTTAAAAATAAAAAATCGTATTAAAAAATTGTAAGAGATCTTTATGTAGCCAATGATGTAACTAAAAACGTGCAAATTCTCAGTTTGCAATACTTTGTTTGAGTTACACAAAAATGATAAAATTATTTTGTTTATATTTTTTGATAATTTTCTCCTACATGGGCTAGGTAACTCATGTCCGTCTTTTATGAAGAGATATTATGTGTACATGAGACATATCCTATAGGTTTAAGAAATGATGTCATTTTTAGCATATAATTTGTATTCACTTTGGAAATATATAAATATCAGTTATTAATATGCAACCAAAGTCATAATTATTTCAAATGCTTTTTAAAAATAGAAATGGCACACTCATCAACTCTTTAATGGTTCACGAGGCCCCACAAGGGATGTTGCAACATGTTCTACGAATCTAACCATAACATCTATAATAACAAAATTGGCGCATCAGGGAGTTTTTCCTACTGTTTATGCTAAAAAAAATCTATAATAACGTTCGATATATAGATGTAAGTATTAAGTCAAGAAATCAAGTCTCTCCACTCATCTAACGGTACCATTTGTCGTGACATTCGATCAGTAGATGCAAGTAACACGTGAACTTTTCGAACGTTTATACTCATCTAGCCATGTCATGTATCGTGACATTCGATCAGCAGATGCAAGTAACAAGTGAACTTTTCGAACGTTTATATTCATCTAGACATGTCATGTGTCGTGACATTCCAAGTCAACAGTCAAGTGTTTCTACTCACCTAATGATATGATTGTCCTAACATTAGATCGATAGAATAGATTAATCGGACAACTTCATTTATCATGACTTCATATCAATAGGTGCAGTACATCATGACACGAAAACATTATTGGGGCATCTAATAAAGGGTGTTCGGCGTCGCTCCCTCCCCTGGGCGACACGGGCGGCGGAAAATCACGCCGGCCACCACCACTGCCTCCTCTGCCGCCGTCGGTGGTCTCCGCCGGGCAAAGCCCGCGCGGAGCCGGCGGCGACAGGCCCTGTTTTCTCTCCGGCCGGCGGAGGCGTGCTCGCGGGAGGGGGAGCCCGCGGCGGCGGGAGGCTGCCCAAGCTCTTTCTCATGGAGGAGGTGCGGCGCTGGGGGGCTGCCGTGCTGGAGGTCGCAGCGGTGGAAGCCTGTGGTGGCCCGGGGCTCTACGGCTGGCGGCTACGAGGCAGGCCCAATCTAGGCTCTACTTGGGCCTGGCGGGCCGCGGCCATGGTGGTTGTTGGGCGGCTGGTCTGCTGCTTGGTGACCGGATCGGGTTCTATAGGAGGCTTTCCTCGCGCATGGTTTCGTGTGTGAGGCGTGGAGTGGTGGCATCCTCGGCGGGGCGTCGATTCCCGGTCGGTTGCTTGAGCGGAAGGAGGTTTTGTTCGGGGGCAACGAGGAGGCCCCATGAAAGGCGAGCGGGCATGTCCTGCGCAAGGTGGCGAGGGGGCTGCCTATCGGGGAAGGTAATCTCCTCCTGCTGGCGTGCTGCAGTGGCGGACGAGGATGCCGGGGCAGCGGCCCTGGAGCGGCGGATTCAGAGCGGCGGCTGCAGCTTGGGCGTTGCCGGGTATGGCGTTTGCCTACCACTGCGTGAGGAGCATCGGTGAAGATGTCTGGCGGTGGTGATTGGTGGTTGGCGGCAGAAGTAGACTGACCATCTTGCTTCTCGGTGCTTCGAACCAGAACTCGCGCCCTGCTACACCGTCTCGGGTGTGTTCCCTCCCCCGACTGCCCGTTCTGCCTAGGGACTGTGGAAAACATCTCACACCTATTCGTCTGCTGTCCTCGCCTCGGACCTCTATGGAACATCGTCTCTCCCTCGTTGCGACCCCGGGACGGCGCTGACCTACCAGCTCTCCTTGATGGCCTCTCCAAGGATCTACCACGAATGCACATCAAGGCACGCAACACCGCCATCCTTGCTCTCCTTTGGTCCGTTTGGAAGTCGCGGAACAAGATGATCTTCGACGCTGACCCCTTCTCTACTACCCGAGTTGTTACTATGGTCGTTGACCACCTACACCTTTGGACCGTCCGCGCCTCGCCTAGGGTAGACACGGGTCCCCTGCTGGCCTGGTGCCAGTCCATCTCTTAGCTTCCCCCTGCTCCCACCACCACCCCCTGTAAACCCCCCTTCCCCTCGGGCGCGGTATGCCGCCCGGACCCCCCCCCCCGAGGGTCAACACTTGTATTCGATTTATTGTTTTGATAAATACATGAGTTCAGGTGGGCAATCGCCCCCCGTTGATTCCTCAAAAAAAAAAAATCTATTTTTACCTGACACATCACAAGTCCATTGTTTTATTTTGAGACCTGAACGTGCGTACTTGGCACGGCTGTTTTAGAACGTGTCAAACTGGACCAGCGCCGTTACGTAACTCTTAATGTTTTGTTATATCATAGCCATAGATTTTAGATTTAACTATTAAAATTAATTTAAGTGATGTGGATTAATGTGGCTTCTCTATTTTAGTTTCATATTTTGCTTTTAGTATATAATAGATAGATATGTTACACCATACGAAATCTGGCACATGTTTCGTTAGATATGGGGCTGAGGTTACAGGAATATATTTCGCTTCTTGGTGATGATCTGAGCATAATCACTTTCAATACCTACTTTATAGGAGAAAGTACAGATTAGTACAAGCCATTGAATCCATAGCTAGCTATCAGAATTCAGAAATATCCAGTGTACACAAGCCTAGCTGATAAATACCCCTAAGCATAACTGTACAGTCTCCTCTTGTCTGTGGAGGACTAGCCTAAATAATACTCCCCAGCTGTCATATGCAGGCACCAAGTGGAAAAAGTTCACACCCCAGGTCGTTATCCGCGAACGGCACATCATCATTCTCCTGCGATGAAATCAGAATAAGGCTTCAGAAATATCACGATTGCAATTTTAGATATAGGTAACTATGCTTTGATCAGTGCCAATGATTTGAAATAAAATATCCATGCAAATCATAGAATCTTAAATATAAGAAATAAGAGACTAACAGAACTGATGTTCTTACCACTTTTATTATGGAATTGAGAAGGCCATCAAAACTGCAGCTACTAGAATTAAATCCACCCTGCAGCTTTGAGATTCCGAAATCATACACATCATTCTGTTCAGGCACACTGGCACCACCATTGTAGTTAAAACTTCCATTAACCATTTCATCCATTCCATGTCTAGAATTGCTTGCAACTCCAAACTTTAAGTATTTTGAATGTCTCCCGGTATCAGAAAGAAGCAGCATTGTACTGCCAGAAGAACGAGTTCCACACTTGCTCCGGTCAGCTGCTATAAGGCTCTCATAAGGGAGAACTGTCACTCTTTCTGGAAACTTCCCCTTTTGGTCCATATCTTGTTCTGGAACCACAAAGCTAGCATCCAGTTTTGTCGTGCTGACATCAACAAACGGGATATGTAATGGTAACTTGTTGACAGAAAATCCATCATCAATTGGAATAGCACACTGCTGGGATATACTAGAATCCTGCAAATTAGGGGAAAGCCCAACAGACCTTTCAAGCAGTCCTGAACTTGCAGATGGTATTCTTATTGATGAATGGGCTCCAACTTTGATCTGTGTGCACTCCAAAAGCTCTACTGGTGGAAATGAACTGCTTGTAACTCTTTGGAGAGTGCCCGACATTGTGTTAGCCAGAGCACTACCAGAAAAGAAAGAAGACAGATCACTGGTTTCTTGAGGGATCCACTTCTGTTGGAGCTGGGGCTGCACAAGGGGCGCGGTCAAGCCTTGCGCCAAATTGGCTTGGTTTTTTTCTTGTAAGTTTGCAATGTGGAACTTATTTGTATCGCCCATGCAATGGCTTACTGCACCATTGCTGCTAGCACACTGAATTGCCTTGGAAGGAGCAAGGTCCTCAAGCCCAAATGCTGCTGCACCAACACCACTTAGAAGTCCATGTGGATTGAAAGATGGAATGCCAGCAGAAGAGGCAAAAGGTTGATAATTATGAATCCCTTCAAATGCTCCCATGTGCAAAAAGGGATCTCTACCTCCAAAAGCAGCAGCAATGCTAGCTTGCTGTGACGCCACAACACTTAGCCGTCTGAGGTATAGCCTGTACTTCTGCATGGTGTGTAAAGACAATTAATTAGGCATGGAGGCAAGTATGTACTCAGAAAATAACAATTCAAATATTCCATGCATGGGATATATAATTATAAAAAGTCCGAAAAATAAGATATACAGTCGTAAGATAACCACTTCCTTGTTTGGCATGGTGATTTATTCTTGCTGAACTAGTACATGAAAGCTCTACATGATAGAGAGAATGTGGGGATTTTGCTTTTAGCGTAGGCTTGCAAATAATTTTTATATCTGACAATTTTGAAGACACAAAGCTGTTCCATTTTCTCGAGAAAAACTTTTAACAAAGTGGTCAGGACTATTAGCAGTGTATTCCTTCTAGCCGGTTTGTAGAAGTAATACTATGTAGCCAAATTAGAAATTATACAGTAAAATTGTAATGAACCACGTATTAATTTGACTTACTCAAATTTAATCTACTAGTCTACATGGCTGGAGTAATAAAATAAGCAAACATCAATTTACATTGGATATGTCCATTTCAGGTTTGTGAAAAGTTGAGTATGATTGAGCAGAATGTTTTTTTTATAATTTTGCTCAAAACCAACTGAATATATGCAACATCAAAGAAATCGGAGTGTGCAATGAAACTACAAAATTTCATTACTTAACCCATTTTGCAAGGGCACTACGATCGCGTCGTAATAACACAATATTTACTATAAAAAAACAGCAGGCCATTAATACCAAATTAAGTTCTGCTCTGCATTCTGCAACCCTGGAACACTCTTTTATTTCACCCAGGACAATACGAATATCATAGTTGAGCCTGGGCCCCTCGTCAAGTTTTCTTTTAAATATGATTATTTTTTACCCCAAGTACATACACACCTTAACTACATACCTGCAATTATTTGATAATATATTAGTTTAAGGGCTACATAAAAAACTGAAATGTTGTTCTATATAAGATGCACTGTTTGATATTGTAGACCCATATTTTTTTTCACAGCCAACAAATGAAATCATCTTTTTTTTCGAAATGGGGAAAAAAAGCCCCAGCCTCTGCATCGATCGATGCATACAACTTTTTATTGCATTATTAAAGTATGGACATGCACAAAAAATTTACAGATCACGGGTCACTCAATGTCTCCATAAAAACTAGCCAAAAGAAAAAGAACGGAAGCACACAAGGCACCACAAGATCTTCATGTGAGTCGCCTCTCAGAACGCCAACCGCACTGGTTGTATATATCCCGTGCTACCGTCGCCAAATGGTTGCACCCAATATCCATGTCCTTTTAGTTTTTACAGGTATTATTGAAATTTACTGGTATCATGTACATATGGATTTTGTTTCAAATTTTCTGACCCTTCAAAATATGTTTTTTTTCAAAATTTGAAAATAATGAGACCCGAGGAGCCGAGGCTCTCTTCAGGACAATAAGGATACAGTTGCAGATAATATTAGTCATAATTCTGTATAAATATAACTTTGTTCGCATCACATGCTCATGAATGAAGAAAAGGCATTCAAAGAGTTAATAGTGGAAGTAAATGACATGCTGCCGTACCTGCAGATGACTCGCAACATTTTCCCTAGTGAGCTTCTCCACGTTCATAAGGTCGAGTATTCTTTTCGGTACAGCTTCTGCATCAAAACATGCATCAAAACAGTAAGAGAAAAGGACACGGCATAAATGAGTTGCTGCAAACCTGCAAGCACATTTAACTGAAAGCAAAAGGCAACGCGGGGGAGCGTTTTCTTACTATCAATTCCGAGATGGTTGACAGCCGCAACAAACTTTCGATGCAGCTCAACTGACCACACAACTCTTGGCTTCTTCGACCCCGAGGGCTCATCGTTGTCGTGAGCATCGTTGTCGTCGCCTTCGTCTTCCTCTTCACTATGTGGTTCTTTCCTCTTCTTGCTGGCTCTGTTACCCTGGTCAGAGGACCCAGAGGTAACCTGGCTGAGCCCATGGTACGAATCTGTGGTGGGATTCTTGCTGTATTCCTTGCAGAAATCAAGATTATTATTGGTTTCACGGTTACTGAACTTCCTCCTCACAACATGCTGCCAGACGTTCCGAAGCTCTTCGATGCGAACGGGTTTTAGGAGATAGTCACAGGCACCATGAGTTATCCCCTTCAGTACAGTTTTTGTCTCGCCATTCACCGATAACACTGCATGAGTTGAATGGTACTTCATTAGCATCCATGTTTCAAACATGGAAACACCATTAATCTACGATAAGTACTACCAATAATTAGCAGTGGGCGAAATAGGAGCTATTCGACTTACTGATGACAGGGAGGTCCATTTCAAGCCCAACGAGCTCGAGGAGCTTGAAGCCGTCCATATCAGGCATATGGACGTCGCTGATAACCAGGTCAAACATGTCCTTGTTCTCCCTTAACAGCTTGAGTGCAGTAATAGCCTGGTTGGTTGTTGTGACTGTCAAGGAGGTACAAGGTGAGTTTACAATTGTTGAAAGCAGAGGATGCACAATTAGTAAATATTGCATTCATCATAAGACATCCAACATTTTCTGAAGTTAACTATAGAATTCAGGAGTATCGGAAAACATCTGCAAAATATGTGCTTGTAATGTACATGTCAGACCATGACAGAAGTTTTTTACTCTGCATGTGGAAACCCTTGCAACTACAGAAGCATTTAAGCAACAGTCATTACTCAGTACCAATGCAGTGCACTATATAGTAATACAATGCAAATATGAGAACAAACTGTCCGGACAAAACATAAGTAACAGCAGGCGATTGACAAGAGAAAACACACTTAGCTCCAGGTAATATGGCCTATAAGAAAAATGAGGTTTCTCACAAAAACACACATACTGAAGTGCAAGCAGGGACTGACCATGATACTGGCAGCGGCGAAGGAGGCCCTCCAGAACCTTGAGGCACACCCGGTCATCGTCCACGGCGAGGACCCGCATGCCGACGGGGAACTGATCCCTCTCCATCCCCATCAATCTTTTCCTTGGCTCCATCATCATGGCGTCCAGAAGCATCCCAGTTGACCCAGTTCACAGCACCTTAACAACTCTTTTTGCACTAGCGACTACACTGGAACAGCTCCCGAACACCTTCCAATCAGCTCAACTGGAAGCAAGAACCCCAACCCTGAGACAACAGCTCCCAATTGACCCAATTCCCAGCAAGAAACCGGAGCCTATTTGGGCACAATCGAGCAACCCTGACAGAGAAGTTAATGGCGGCCAAGAGCAAGAGAGGACACTTTCCTCAAGCCCTCCGCATCAACACCACCTGAAGACAGAAGGGAAAGCGCTACCCACTACCTGTAGCCGAAATTACCCCGGGAAGAATAAATGATTTGCAAAAGGAAAGAAAGCAGCTGGTGGATTTGGATTTTTTTTTTTTTGAGATATAGGTGGATTTGGATTTTGGAACAACAGTGAAGACGAGACGAGACGAGACTGGAGGAGAAGCCTTCAAGAACAAACGAACGAACCCACTAGTCTACTACTGCTCCACCTTCATTATTGAAGCCGAGAAGAGGTTGGGAAAGCAAAAGCCTAAAAGGAAAAGCAAAGGACACACACACACGCACAGAGAAGTTTGGGGGGAAAAAAAGCAGAGACAGATAGTGACACTCCAGGTGACCAAGCAAGCAAGCAAGACCCTGTGCTCAGCTCAGCTCAGCCACACCAAGCAACCAAGCCCCAAGCCGGGAGAAGATGATGGAGAAGAAGCCAAAAACCACAACCGCAGCGCACTCGAGACGGGTGTTGTTTGGGGAGGTTGAAGAGGCAGGGAGGCGAGCAGAGCGAGATGGCGATGGAAAGCAAAGTTTTGGACTCATAGTGGCTGAATTTATAGGGGGTCAGAGCGGCAACGCATGGTGACAAGGCTCCTGCATATGGCGCAAGATTACAAAGAGGAGCTGTGGGACCTACAGCGCACAATCTTCCAAGGCAGTTGGGGAAGCTTGCTCTTTTTTTCACCCCTTTTTCATTCCCTTTTGATTTACACCACGCTGTTTTTACATTTACTATCGGGTGAAAAACTGAACGCTAAAATCTAAAAGGGTGCTGCAAGAGATTTTTTTTGTTTGTTTAGGTTGCTCACCACATACACCATGTGGTAGGGTGCTGCAAGAGATGAAGAATATATGTTACTATTGGTGTGGGACAGAAATGTTGTACCATTTTCTCTCCATATTTTTATGTTATTAACATTGATACATAATTATGGTGTCCTCTACTTCGCTCTATTATTTTCTACATCCCTACATTGGGAAGTACTTTTCCACACTACATTTTGTTCAACTAACAACATAAATTTTGCTACATAAATATAAACTATGGTCTAAAATGTGAGAGCATCTCTAGCAGTAGCCCTTAAAATGGGCCCCTAAACAACTTTTAGAATTTGACCCCAATTTCACTTATGTTGCCTCCATTTTCTCTGCGGTTTAATTGACACATAGGACTCACATGTCAATGAGTTTTCTTTTCTCTTTTTGTTTTGTTTTGTTTTTGTTCTCCCCTTCTTCCTACGTGGCAGAGCTGCATCGCGGGTGTAGGCGACACGTCGAGCATCATCGTCTGTGGGTAGGACCTCGTGGATGGTCGAGCTTGGGAGAGAGGCGATTCTCTATCTCTTGTAAAAAAAAGGTTTGCCCTTATCCAGGAAGGTGTCAAATTTATTAGTGAAAACCTCTAAAACCATACAAGGGTATGGGATAAAAGAACACCAATAATACCATGGGGCCAAACCCACTAAAGATCCAAAAACTGCGCTTCACAGAGATGAAGACGCCGGTGCTCCAGGCTCCACAAGACTACACGCGCCAAAAGGAGACACATCGACGATCAACATCGAGAGTAACCTTGTCGTCCACACAACACAAGGTCAAACACTTACGTTACACAATTCTTGGGGCCACTGTTCCAAATTCCATCTCGAGTTGCAACGCCACACGACCTAGCTATCCGCAGCCCAAGCTGCACATGGCAACTACCCATAGACTACGACCTTCACATCACGCCAGAGGCCATCGCCTCAACATATGCAGTTCACCCCCTCTGAAACGTGTCCACCGAGCCGACAAAAAACTTCGCTGCAATAGCGATACAAAATTGCCATCCAAGCCATGGCCACTTTTTTTTCGAAATGGGAGCATCGCCCCAGCCTCTGCATCAAATGATGCACACGGCTTTTACTTTATTAAAAAGTGCAAGTATAATGTAGCAAAAGTTTACAATCATGGATCAGCTAAGGTCGATACATGAATCAACCACGAAACATCGAGCGCATATAGAAGCTATCCATTTGATATTCTACTAATATGACGCCATCCAAGTAGCCTGGAAAAAGAAGTCCTGAGCAACCGTCAGCAGCCGGTTGCATCCAGTAACCATATCCTCCCGCTGATCCTCCGGGAGTAAGAGAGCCCATAGTTGAATCCAGTGCGCAGCTCGACGAATAACCTGCAAAAAATTGGTAGACTTCTGCTTGTTAAAGACCATATCATTTCGACATGTCCAAATGGACCAGCACAAAGCTGAGATACCAATTCTTATCCTAGCCTTATCATGCTTGCTCACACCATTTAACCATTTACCAAACATGTTAGTAATATTTGAAGGGACTGGAATATTATATGCAAAATAAATCATAGGCCATACAATCTTTGCAAAAGGACAAGCAAGAAACAGATGCTCAACAGTTTCATTGGAATCACAAAAACAACAATTTTGACAACCATTCCAATTCCGTTTTGCCAAATTATCTTTAGTTAACAAGATTTTATTATGCAAGAACCACATAAAAATTTTAATTTTCAAAGGAACTTTAATCTTCCAAAGATATTTACGAAGAAATCTAGTATGTCCATTCATCAAATCAAGATACATAGATTTAACCGTAAAAAGACCTGAATCGGTTAGTCTCCATATGAATCTATCCGATTCCTGTGATAAATTAACTGTAATTAGGCGTTGGCATAGATGTCACCATTCATTCCATTTGTGATCATTCAAACCCCTCCTAAAACATATATTAAGAGGAATCTGAGTAAAAACGGTCGAAACCAACACATTCTTATGTTGAACAATATGGTACAGAGATGGGTACTGTTGTGCCAGGGGCATACTGCCAAGCCAAATATCCTCCCAAAACCGCACCGTTGAACCGCTGCCCACTTTGAAAGAACCTCTAGCAAAAAAATCTTGTTTTACCCGCATAAGACCTTTCCAAAAGTGAGAATCCGTAGGTTTAACTTCGACCTGAGCTAGCGTTTTATTCTTAAGGTACTTATTGTGTAGTAATTGTTGCCACACACCATCCTCCGTAAGTAGTTTAAACAACCATTTGTTGAGTAAACACTTATTCTTTAGCTCTGTCCAACAAACTGTTGCACACCATGGTTTCTGAGGCTGTAGCCTCGACACACAACTATCATCCACTCAGAGCCGCTGCTCCGGTGTTCACCAACCTGACGAGAATAGAAACATGTACCAACAACCAAATGCAGCATGTACCGAGCTTCATTGTGGTTCCCTGGCTAGCTGCAACGAGATTTTCTTCTTAATTACGCAGATCGATCGATCGATGGATGTCTAGGCCTCTAGGGGCACGCAAGGCCAGCCTACGGGGAGATCCTAGCGGGAGGTACGTCGATCCGATCTCTCCGCAGTGAGGAGGGAGTTACTGAAGCTGAGATGGGATCAGGCTTTTATGTATCTGGCGCTGATCAGGCGAGTTCATTTTTGAACCGTTCGTCGTCCTTTGCAAACGACACAGTTTGACTTGATCGAGGATAACACATTCGACCTAGCTTTTGATTGATTGTCAAGGAACACGGAGCCGAGGATAATTGCAGATGATCAATTTTGATCAGAGATAAGGCCTGATCAGCGCCAGATACATAAAGCCTGATCCATTCAGAGCTTTATTAACGCCCTGCTCAATGCGGAGCGATCGGATCAATGTATACTGTACCTCCCGCTAGGATCTCTATTGATCTGTCTAGTTAAGACGGAAATCTAGTTGCAGCTAGCTAGGGAACCATAATTAAGCTCGGTATATGCTGCAGAGTAGCGTGTGGTACGTGCCGAGTGCACGAGCTAGCCCAGAACTTAATTGGTAACCCTATACTTCCTGGTGAACTTAATGGCCCTAACTAAACTATTCCTAGATGCTAATTTGCTAATGCATATGCCACGGTCTACTGTTTAAACTCCACAGTTCGTACGCCCGCGCGCCTGCAACGCTGTCCTAGCTCTAGGACGCTGACCAGGGGCAGGTGTTCATTAGTGTTTTAGTTACTACTACCAGGCAATTGATGTAACCAATGGTACAGTACTACAGTGAGATACTAATCGATCAAGTGTTTGTAGATGTTTGTTATGTGTACACACCGGACGATCTTGCTAGGGTGTGCGTCTGAACATTTCCAAGTGTTTTGTATATCTGTCAAATGTCAATGACCATTTCGAAACGTTCAGTATAATACCATCCGTGTCACTCACGTGTTGAGCCGTCACGCATTTTTATGAGAGACTTTCAAACGATGGCTCAGTTTGTGTACCTTTCGAATCATACCACCATTTTTCTTAGTTCTTCATAAATTATAGTATGAAGTGCCATTCTAAATTGTTTTATCATAAATTTGTATTTGTTCCTTGAGAAACACCAATTATATGACCGTAGACGCCCACCACCTCTACTTGCAAACAATCACACGACATCTACCAAAGACTGAAGTTGAGGATGAAGGTTGAGAACCTCACTGCTGATGCCTTGTATTGACGGGAATGTCATCTCTCCCTCTGTAGGAATATCCGAGAGATACATATAGTATCAAACTCAGGGTCCCGATCCCCAGTGGATTAAGGGTAAAAGTACTCTCCGAAGTCCTAAACATCCAACCATATGTCGGATCTCGACAATGACTGTGTACTGTTCAACATGTTTTTTTTGCGGGGTACTGTTCAACATGTTAGTATGAACTAATATAGATAGATCTTCACATGAAAGAGAATAGATCACCTCGAGCCATCTCGGGCGCGTTTGATAGGCTGCACTCAATTTGGGGCTCGAGGGTCACTACAAAGTTTTCGAATTATTGCAACAAAAAATTGTCGCGATACAAACATAATTGTGGGAATAGGTGTCATTCGCCAGAAAACCGGTTTCATTGCAAGTTGTTGCGATAGGTTGCGTGGTATTAGGCTATCGTCAAAAAAATCGGTTTCATCGTAACACGCCTGCTTGTTGCAACGAGCGCGAGGCGTGCCGCCACTTTCCCGTGGTAACAACCTGCGATATTGCAATAAATTTGCGCTATTGCAGCAACCCCAAAGTTGTTGCCATTCGTTGTTTGTGGCATAGACACTCACTTCGCCTTTGTTGCAATAGTTGCTTGTGGCATAGACATTCTCCTTTTCGTGGGGACAAACGGTAATCGCAATGGGAAATATGCTTGTTGCTAGATGCTTTTTCCACAACATGCATTTTGTGTCGCCATAGCCTACCTCAAACAAATATTATTCATGGCGGTAAATAGTAATTTCAACGGGCTCTATCTCAACAAAATATATTTTTGTGGCTCCAACTAAGTATCCATGAGTGAAATTTGCATGGGTAAAAGCGGTTGCAACAAAATTCACATCTCGTCACAACTGCCTATCCTAACTAAACTTGTATTGTTGCGTCAAGTAGATACCTCCACAGGCAACATTTTTATAGAGACAACTTGTTACGAAAAGATCACATTTCGTTGCAACCGGTTGTTTCAACCAAATAAATATTTTATAGCGACAAATAGGTATCTCCACGGGTAAACTTTTGGTGTCAAATCTCGGTTGCAACAAGCCCTTTTTTGTCGCGCAAACAACCTATCACAACAGCCGTAATGCAGGTTGTAACAACCTATTTCAACTAAATAGGTAGGTGTGGCGACATCGAATTGACGCACACATTGCTTTAGCGTGGCAATACTCTTTTCTGGAAATAAAAAAATACCGCAATTGACTTACATGATTCAAACCATGCATATAATCTGTAGATTCATAAAAATCAAATCATAATTCGAATAGCAAATTTCCATCAAATGAAACTCAAATATAGTTTAGCAATCATTCAACATGCTTAATGTGTCATCCTAATTAAGTGCTAAGACTAAATTGTCTGTGTTCTAGAGTGCAGTCCATTTATCCATGGTCTAGAGTGCAGTACATTGTTTTTGTTCCTACAGTGAAGAAATCAAAACAAACCTCATTATCTCTAGTTAAACAAAACATACACCGTTAAATTATTCCAGCCAAATTGTAATTTTCATTTTCAGCGTACAGTAGTGCAAGCAACTAGGAATATATATGCACATTATGAAATCCATGGAAGTATGAAATCAAGGTCAACATGAAGACAAAGCAATGATCTGACTTACCAGTGCTCGAAACTGATTATTTTTTGCAGCGTTCCCGGGCACATTTGAATAAAACATATTTTACTTCGCACCTGTACAAGGACTAGGGGTCGATATAACAATATTTTACAAGTTTGGAGTAATATTTTCTTTGTCACGGCTCCTTTTAGGCAACTGCAAATATAAGTGCACTTTCAGCAGTTCAAGTAAGGAACATAAATCTTGCAAGTTATCCATAATATGACTACATTCACCTGTTGGTTTGCCAGCTGCAGGCTCAGTTTTGTAAAATTTGCCATCATGTCTTTTTCAAATTGCTATTTTGAACTTCGCTCTGATTCCAGCAATCTTTAACTCTCATCATGTTCTTCTTATAACCTCTGCTCAAGGATTTCTCTCTCAGCATGCTCCATGCTTTAGATGATCTTAGGGGACCTTAGGAATGAATCTTCTAAAAGTGCTAACATTTTTAAAGAACATGATAAAATGTGGGATGATAGAAGAATTCAAAAAAGGAATTTAAAGAAGGTGATAAAGTTTTATTGTACAACTCTTGTTTAAGATGGTTTGCAGGGAAAAGAAAGTCGAAATGGGAAGGACTGTATGAAGTGGAAGAATCCTACAGCTCTAGAGATGTGAAGTTGAGAGGAAAGAAATGTGCATCATGGATTGTAGATGTATAATGTCTGAAGCACTATCTGGCCGAGGAACTAAACTCTGTTGAGGTAATCCTAACCATCTCGGCTGAAGAAGTGATTGAGCTAAGGTATTGGTTTCAATAGTCACTTGGTTTTACTTGGTTTCTTTGCATCACATTTATTCGCCTTAACACTTGGTTTCTCCGTCATTCCATTTTTCCCCTATATTTTCTCTCAAATTTGGCACATGTTTTTGGTTGGTATAGGCGCGCTGTACATTCGACATGACCATACCACCACCCATTAAAACCTGTGTTGCTTTTCAATTTCTTCATTTTTCGATCAAGTAGTTGTTACGGTCAGGCTGTATCGTTGGACCTTGACTGTACAACTGCTCATTAAAAACTCTATTACCTTTCGCCCTTTTTCACTTTTCATTTGAGCAAACGCTACGGTCATGTCGTACAGTTGACCTTGACAGTACCACTTCTGGTTAGACTTACGTATGGTTCGACTTTGCCATTTTTATTTTGGTACGAGTGATCGGTATGATGGCACGTACCCATACCACAGATCGTTAAGTTTTCTTTCAATCTTGCTTATATTCACTATTTCTAAAAAAATTTGGTCGGTAACACCACAGTACAGACGCGTGGTACGTGCACGGCCACCAATACCGATGGTCTTTAAAGACCCAAATCGCCTTTTTCAAAACATGATTTCTTTAATCGCTTTTTCTCATCTCATTTTCCTCTTTCACCTAATCTCCCGAGAATTGGGGATGGTAACCTAACCCAGATTTTACAAGGGGTCTTATTTCTCCGCTAGATCCAATCACCATGATGGAGCAACCTTTCTACGTCAAGCAGATCTAGATGAAGAAAACCACCGAGATAGGAAGGGAGATCAAACCTTTGAAGATCAAGGAGGGGGAACCGTGAAGCCCGAAACCAATCAAGGTGACTCCATTATATTACCAAACTCGGAAGACATGTTCCCACAAAGCCTAGATGTTTGAGGCACATTAATACTGAAGAGAAGAAGGGTTATTCTCGAAACAAATATAGATATGATCTCAAAGAATCTTCTTCAAAACCTCTTCCGGCACCATCCCCACCCGAACATAAGAAGGTGCAACCAAATGAGATTAAGGAAAAGATCACCAAACTCGAGAATTTTTCTAAGGCTTCTGTTAATACTATTTGGAGAAGGGTAGATGCCTATTAGATGATGAGCAAAGACCTTGAGAACAAGGTCGGTGACATCAATATGATGGAAATCCTCCCCGAATTTGTTATTGAGATGGCAGCAGAAAATAAGGAAATTTTGAATATTGTGCAGAAGTAGTAAGCCACAACAATAGAGCTTTCTTCTCATTTTGCATGTATTGCTCAAGAATGCATTTGGAAGGAAAATGAAGAAGAAGGCAATTCACATCTGCCTAAGGAAAACTAGGTACTCTCGGAGAATTATCTGATCCTAACTATCTTGATTCCAAGTTTGGAAGCTTACTAAGACCTTGTAATTTTACTGCTTTAGCATGTTTACTTTCGAGTATTGCATGATCAAATTGCATCATCATCTCTTTGAGAGCGGATGATTCTTATCCTTTGGGCTACAAGCCATTATTATATATGAAGAACACATTTTCTGATTGTTTGATTAGATGTTTGAACTAGGTTGAGTACTACTTCACTTGTACTTTGATGAGGATTTTATGATCTTCCTCACCATTAAGTTTATTTGGACATGTGTAGTATGATTAATGTCATGGGATAGACTCTGAGCTTGATTATCAAAAAAATAAAATGAAAGAAAGAACATGAAGCAAAAGAAAAATAAGTATAGGTTAAATCAAAACTCTAAGAATGAGTAAGAAGTTGAGGTAGATACTCAAATCACACACAGTGAATTGCTTCATACTCATCTTTGAAGTCGTACATTCGTCATAGATCTCTTTTACGTCTCCTCATACAATAAATTCAAGCATGTATAGTTCCTTGCATAGCTCTTAAGAAGATAGAAAAATAAGAGTCAAAATAATTGTGTCGTGACCAAGTAGACATGCTCGCAGCTACGAGAAAGACTAATAGAGACATCCAAGGTTCTGAATTCAAAATAGATGTGTGAATTTCAAAAAATGTTTGAGCTCGCCTCATCACGTGTAACATCCCAAAAATTTCAAAACAAAGAAAATGAATTTCCCTTTTTCCAAATTTTGGGACCAACAAAAAACTTTTATTAAATTTAGTTGGATACCTAGTGAGCATGCTTAATTCTTGTGCTATTGCCATGATTGTTTGTTGAAGTATTTTGAAATGATCTTAAACCCTAAACCTCACCCCTCTTTTCACCATCTAAGTCAAATTAAAATAAAAAGAAATTAAATAAGAAAAAGGCCTATGTGCCTATGGCTACTTTTGTAAAACTTTACCCTAGGCCTTTTTTACTTTGTTTGGAGGATTGGAAAAAAACTTCATAAACCTTACCTAGTACTTATCAAACCAAATCCAAGGTGAAACCAAAGAAAATAAAAAGAAAATAAAAAAGGCCATAGAGGCATATGAGAGTAATTAGCAAATTTATGAATTTGAGGATCTTGACCCTAAGACTTGTTGTGAATGGTTGGATCACTCCTCCATACCATTTCAACACTCAACAACATCAAATGGGTCAAGATAAATCAAATTAAAAATCAAATACAACATATGCATAGAGGTATATGTGGCACATAGCCATAATACCCAATTCTTGTCCTATGCACTCCTACCTTGCCCAAATGGTGTGAAACCATCTGTAAAACTAATCTCACACTAAATGGACCCTAGACCATGCCTAAGTGAAGCAAATAAAAATAAATTAAGAAATTAAGAAAAAATGCAATTCATCACATACATGTGTTTATGGCCATTTTTGCAAATCTTTGAACTAGACCTTTTGGAATGGTTCCAATGGTTTGGAAATGTTCCTAAATTAATAAGAATCACTTTTGAGTCAAGAAAAATCAAATCAAATAGAGAGAAATAAAATAGTGAGAAAATGCCATTTTCACTCACATACACTTTGGCCAACTTTTCAAATCTTTAACCAAGGCCACCTTTGCTTGTGCCATTGCTTGTGAAACACTTATATATCAAAAACAAACCCTTTGGCATCAAAGAAAGACAAATCAAATCAAAGGAAAATTCAAATCTCTCTCACATATGATAATGGTCACTTTGCCCTTTTATAAAATGTTACCCACTTTGCACCCCTGGTTTGGAATATTCTTAAACTAAACTTGACCAACTCTTGCCACCTCATCCAAGACCCATGTCAAGGTGAACCATTTTGGTGTTGACCATCAAGGTTGACTCTGCCTAGGTTGACCAGAATAGAGATGCCAAGTGGAGACTTTGAATCAAAGAGAAGATGAGCCTCTTTTTGAAATCTTGCAAACCAACACCAAATTGACCACCACCACCACCATTCTACTCCTCTATTTATATAAATGAGATGCACCAAAAAGAATTTCAAAATTTGACCAAAAGCTTCATGCGGCCATTTCATCGAACACTTGGCAGGCAACATTTTGCAAACCAAACACACCCTTTTACACAACAGATTTTTGACTAAACCCCTTTCCAAACTTGCTGATCATTGCTCTCCTATGTCCCCTGCATCATTCCCAGTACTTGCTTTGGATGATTAAAGTGAAGAGAAGGCAAAAAACCCTGCCATGCCGTGCACATGCCAACACACATGCACTCGATCTCTCTGGTCCTCTCCTATCCTTCTCACTTTGCCAAACTAGCTCTTCTCACTCTCCTACGCACGCCTGTACCCTCCCTGGCCGAAGAAACGCACGACATTGGCCAGAATTTGACACGCCCAGACGCGCCCATGCCAGCCACGGCGCGCCAGAGCGTGCACTGGCACGTCTCTGGACGCGCTAGTACACCACGTCGCCTGGTCGCTCTCGTCCTCCTCTCCCTCTCTCCTCTCGCACGCGCCATCACCGCACCACCAGCTACATGCTAGACAACCTCGCTAGCTCGCGCGTGCACCGTCGCCGTCGCCATGATCAAGAAACTTTGCCGCCAGTACCGTACCCGTCGCGCCATGATCGTGAGCCGTCCCCTGCTCCCTTCCCTGCGCCAGCTAGACGTTGAGAACCGCCTAGACGTCGCCTACCTCCTGCGCACCCTACCTTGCCCCTTCGCGCCCTGGAACGCCATCGCCGTCGACGACCTCCACGGCACCCTCGCAGCACCTCGAGCATCTATAAATAGAGCCATCCCTGCGCCTCCTTCTTCACACCAAACTCGCTCCTCTCCCTCCACTCGATCTCCTCGCACCCTCTCCGCTCCGCATTAGTGACCACCGCCGCCCAATCGCACGCCGGAGACCCGTGAGCCGCCGCAGATCAATCCATCGATTGACGCCTCCCCGAGCGACGCCGCCGGTACCAGTGCACTCCCCATCCTCGACAACCTCCTCCTGCATCATCGCCGACCATCGCCGGAGCCCCAGCTCACCGCCGACCCCCTACCTCCGCCGTGCCAGCGCCTCCCTCTCGTCGACGACGACGACGACGATCCACCGTTGGATCAACATCTAATCGCACGGCTCAAGTTAGAAGGTACCGATTCGGTGTTACACAGAGACTGACGCGTAGGTGATACGTCTCAAACGTATCGATAATTTCTTATGTTCCATGCTACTTTTATGATGATACTCACATGTTTTATACACATTATATGTCATTGTTATGCATTTTTCGGCACTAACCTATTGACGAGATGCCGAAGAGCCAGTTGCTGTTTTCTGCTGTTTTTGGTTTCAGAAATCCTAGTAAGGAAATATTCTCGGAATCGGACGAAATCAACGCCCAGCATCTTAGAATTCCACGAAGCTTCCAGAACACCCGAGAGGGACCAGAGGAGAGCCACAGGGGGCCCACACATGAGGCTGGCGCGGCCCAGGCCCTGGCCGCGCCCCCTATTGTGTGGCGGCTCCGTACCCCCTCCGACTCCGCCTCTTCGCCTATTTAAAGGTCCCTGACCTAAATCTTCGAGACGAAAAAGCCACGGTACGAGAAACCTTCCAGAGCCGCTGCCATCGCGAAGCAGAGATCTGGGGGACAGGAGTCTCTGTTCCGGCACGCCGCCGGGACGGGGAAGTGCCCCCGGAAGGCATCTCCATCGACACCACCGCCATCTCCATCGACGCTACTGTCTCCCATGAGGAGGGAGTAGTTCTCCATCGAGGCTAAGGGCTGTACCGGTAGCTATGTGGTTAATCTCTCTCTCCATGTACTTCAATACAATGATCTCATGAGCTGCTTTACATGATTGAGATCCATATGATGAGCTTGTAATCTAGATGTCGTTATGCTATTCAAGTGGATTTTACTTATGTGATCTCCGGAGACTCCTTGTCCCACGTGTGTAAAGGTGACGAGTGTGTGCACCGTGTGGGTCTCTTAGGCTATATTTCACGAATACTTATTCACCGAGTTATGATTTGAGTTGGATGTCTCTATGAAATTGTGGTGTGTTAGTACCTCCTATGAATGCTCACAGTGACAGCGTGGGGTGTTTATTAGTACTTGGGAATACATCTTTAAGGTTTGCCTACATGATGAATTAGTGTTCGTTATCTTGCCAGAGAGTAATTCAGAGTAGCATAGTGAAGTGCTTATATTTATATTCCTTTATGATTGCAATGTTGAGAGTGTCCACTAGTGAAAGTATGATCCCTAGGCCTTGTTTCCAAATACTGCAATCATCGCTTATTTACTTGTTTTACTCGCATCTTTACTTCTCGCAATATTACTACCATCAACTGCACGCCAGCAAGCTATTTTCTGGTGCCGTTACTACTGCTCATATTCATTCATACTACTTGTATTTCACTATCTCTTCGCCGAACTAGTGCACCTATACATCTGACAAGTGTATTAGGTGTGTTGGGGACACAAGAGACTTCTTGTATCGTGATTGCGGGGTTGCTTGAGAGGGATATCTTTGACCTCTTCCTCCCTGAGTTCGACAAACCTTGGGTGATCCACTTAAGGGAAACTTGCTGCTGTTCTACAATCCTCTGCTCTTGGAGGCCCAACACTGTCTACAAGAATAGAAGCACCCGTAGACATCAAGCACTTTTCTGGCGCCGTTGCTGGGGAGGAAAGGTAAAAGGCACTCACACTCCGGATCTCGGCAACTAAGCTATCTTCCGGCGCCGTTGTAAGTGCTCGAAGCTATTTCCTTTAGATCCTGCAATTGCATCTTTTTGTTTCTTGTTTTACACTAGTAAGGCATAATGGAAAACATCTGTGAGCTTTTTACACTATTTCCTGAGTCAAGACATGAATGGTTTAATGCGAAAATTAAAAAACCTATGGAACCTTATTTGCATGCTAGTAGTAATATTAGTATGAACGCTTTGAACACCATTGTTGATAGTGATATAGAAAGTTCTAAGCTTGGGGAAGCTGGTTTTGATGAGCATGATATTTTTAGTCCCCCAAGCATTGAGGAGAAAATTTTCTTTGATGATACTTTGCCTCCTATTTATGATGATTATAATGATAGTGGTCTTCTGGTGCCACCTACTATGGAGAGTAAATTTTATTATGATTATACTATGCCTCCTACACTTGATGAGAATAATAATGATAGCTACTTTGTTGAATTTGCTCCCACTACAATTAATAAGAATGACTATGCTTATGTTGGGAGTAGTAATTATTTTATGCATGATACTCATGATAAGAATGCTTTATGTGATAGTTATATTGTTGAGTTTGCTCATGATTCTACTGAAAGTTATTATGAGAGAGGAAAATATGGTTGTAGAAGTTTTCATGTTACTAAAACACCTCTCTATATGCTGAAAATCTTGAAGTTGCGCTTGTCTAGTTTTCCTATGCTTGTTGCATTATGCCTACATGACTTGTTTATTTACAAGATTCCTTTTCATAGGAAGTGGGTTAGGCTTAAATTTGTTTTGAATTTGCTTCTTGATGCTCTCTTTTTCTTCAACTCTTATTTCTTGTGAGTGCATCATTAAAAATGCCGAGCCCATCTTAATGGCTATAAAGAAAGCACTTCTTGGGAGATAACCCATGTTTTTATTTTACTACAGTACTTTTGTTTTATATTTGTGTCTTGGAAGTTGTTACTACTGTAGCAACCTCTCCTTATCTTTATTTTATTGCATTGTTGTGCCAAGTGAAGTCTTTGATAGTAAGGTTCATACTAGATCTGGATTACTGCGCAGAAACAGATTTCTTGCTGTCACGAATTTGGGCAGGGTTCTCTCGTAGGTAACTCAGAAAAATCTGCCAATTTACGTGCGTGATCCTCGGATATGTACGCAACTTTCATTCAATTTGGGCATTTTCATCTGAGCAAGTCTGGTGCCTCTAAAAAATTCGTCTTTACGGATCTGTTCGTTCTGACAGATTCTGCCTTTTATTTCGCATTGCCTCTTTTGCTGTGTTGGATGGATTTCTTTGTTCCATTAACCTCCAGTAGCTTTGTGCAATGTCCAGAAGTGTTAAGAATGATTGTCTCACCTCTGAATATGTGAATTTTTGATTATGCACTAACCCTCTAATGAGTTTGTTTCGAGTTTGGTGTGGAGGAAGTTTTCAAGGGTCAAGAGAGGAGGATGATACAATATGATCAAGAAGAGTGAAAAGTCTAAGTTTGGGGATGCCCCGTGGTTCATCCCTGCATATTTCAAGAAGACTCAAGCATCTAAGCTTGGGGATGCCCAAGGCATCCCCTTCTTCATCGACAACTTATCAAGTCACCTCTAGTGAAACTATATTTTTATTCCGTCACATCTTATGTGCTTTACTTGGAGCGTCTTCATGTTCTTGTTTGTTTTGTTTGAATAAAATTGGATCCTAGAATTCATTGTGTGGGAGAGAGACACGCTCCGCTGTTGCATATGAACACATGTGTTCTTAGCATTACTTTTAATGTTCATGGCGAAGGTTGAAACTGCTTCGTTAATTGTTATATGGTTGAAAACGGGAAATGCTGCATGTGGTAAATGGTGTAATGTATTGAATAATTTGATACTTGGCAATTGTTGTGCTCATATAGATCATGTTTAAGCTCTTGCATCATGTACTTTGTACCTATTAATGAAGAACTACATAGAGCTTGTTAAAATTTGGTTTGCATGATTAGTTTCTCTAGAGTCTAGATATTTTCCGGTTAAGGTGTTTGAACAACAAGGAGACAATGTAAAGTCTTATAATAGTTACAATATGTTCATATGTGAGCTTTGCTGCACCTTTTATACTTGAGTTTGCTTCAAACAACCTTGCTAGCCTAGCCTTGTATTGAGAGGAATTCTTCTCGTGCATCCAAATCCTTGAGCCAATAACCATGCCATTTGTGTCCACCATACCTACCTACCACATGGTATTTCTCTGCCATTCCAAAGTAAAATACTTCATGTGCTACCTTTAAACAATTCAAAACTTTATTATCTCTTATTTGTGTCAATGTTTTATAGCTCATGAGGAAGTATGTGGTGTTTTATCTTTCAATCTTGTTGGGCAGCTTTCACCTATGGACTAGTGGCTTCATCCGCTTATCAAATAATTTTGCAAAAAGAGCTGGTGCGGGGTTCCCAGCCCCCAATTAATCAACCTTCATTAATAATTCTCTTCACATGTTTTGCTCTGATTCATCGGTAAGCAACTTAATTTTGCAAATAGACACTCCTTCATGGTATGTGAATGTTGGAAGGCACCCGAGGATTCGGTTAGCCATGGCTTGTGTAAGCAAAAGGTTGGGAGGAGTGTCATCTATAAATAATGAAACTAAAATACATGTGTAAACAAAAGAGAAGAGGGATGATCTACCTTGCTGGTAGAAATAACGTCCTTCATGGGAGCCGCTCTTTGAAAGTCTGTTTGGCAAGGGGGTTAGAGTGCCCACTACCATTCATTGACAACAACAAACACCTCTCAAAACTTTACTTTTATGCTCTCTATATGATTTCAAAACTTAAAAAGCTCTAGCACATGATTTAATCCCTGCTTCCCTCTGCGAAGGGCCTTTCTTTTACTTTATTGTTGAGTCAGTTTACCTATTCTTTCTATCTTAGAAGCAAACACTTGTGTCAACTGTGTGCATTGATTCTTACATGTTTACCTATTGCACTTGTTATATCGCTTTATGTTGACAATTATCCATGAGATAAATACGTTGAAGTTGAAAGCAACCGCTGAAACTTATATCTTCCTTTGTGTTGCTTCAATACCTTTACTTTGAATTTATTGCTTTATGAGTAACTCTTATGCAAGTCTTATTGATGCTTGTCTTGAAAGTATTATTCATGAAAAGTCTTTGCTATATGATTCATTTGTTTACTCATTATCTTCATCATTGCTTCGAATCGCTGCATTCATCTCATATGCTTTACAATAGTATTGATCAAGATTATGATAGCATGTCACTTCAGAAATTATCCTTGTTATCGTTTACCTACTCGAGGGCGAGTAGGAACTAAGCTTGGGGATGCTTGATACGTCTCAAACGTATCGATAATTTCTTATGTTCCATGCTACTTTTATGATGATACTCACATGTTTTATACACATTATATGTCATTATTATGCATTTTCCGGCACTAACCTATTGACGAGATGCCAAAGAGCCAGTTGTTGTTTTCTGCTGTTTTTGGTTTCAGAAATCCTAGTAAGGAAATATTCTCGGAATCGGACGAAATCAACGCCCAGCATCTTAGAATTCCACGAAGCTTCCAGAACACCCGAGAGGGACCAGAGGAGAGCCACATGGGGCCCACACATGAGGCTGGCGCGGCCCAGGCCCTGGCCGCGCCCCCCTATTGTGTGGCGGTTCCGTACCCCCTCCGACTCCGCCTCTTCGCCTATTTAAAGGTCCCTGACCTAAATCTTCGAGACGAAAAAGCCACGGTACGAGAAACCTTCCAGAGCCGCTGCCATCGCGAAGCCAAGATCTGGGGGACAGGAATCTCTGTTCCGGCACGCCGCCGGGACGGGGAAGTGCCCCCGGAAGGCATCTCCATCGACACCACCGCCATCTCCATCGACGCTACTGTCTCCCATGAGGAGGGAGTAGTTCTCCATCGAGGCTAAGGGCTGTACCGGTAGCTATGTGGTTAATCTCTCTCTCCATGTACTTCAATACAATGATCTCATGAGCTGCTTTACATGATTGAGATCCATATGATGAGCTTGTAATCTAGATGTCGTTATGCTATTCAAGTGGATTTTACTTATGTGATCTCCGGAGACTCCTTGTCCCACGTGTGTAAAGGTGACGAGTGTGTGCACCGTGTGGGTCTCTTAGGCTATATTTCACGAATACTTATTCACCGAGTTATGATTTGAGTTGGATGTCTCTATGAAATTGTGGTGTGTTAGTACCTCATATGAATGCTCACGAGTGACAGCGTGGGGTGTTTATTAGTACTTGGGAATACATCTTTAAGGTTTGCCTACATGATGAATTAGTGTTCGTTATCTTGCCAGAGAGTAATTCAGAGTAGCATAGTGAAGTGCTTATATTTATATTCCTTTATGATTGCAATGTTGAGAGTGTCCACTAGTGAAAGTATGATCCCTAGGCCTTGTTTCCAAATACTGCAATCATCGCTTATTTACTGTTTTACTGCATCTTTACTTCCTGCAATATTACTACCATCAACTGCACGCCAGCAAGCTATTTTCTGGTGTCGTTACTACTGCTCATATTCATTCATACTACTTGTATTTCACTATCTCTTCGCCGAACTAGTGCACCTATACATCTGACAAGTGTATTAGGTGTGTTGGGGAAACAAGAGACTTCTTGTATCGTGATTGCAGGGTTGCTTGAGAGGGATATCTTTGACCTCTTCCTCCCTGAGTTCGATAAACCTTGGGTGATCCACTTAAGGGAAACTTGCTGCTGTTCTACAAACCTCTGCTCTTGGAGGCCCAACACTGTCTACAAGAATAGAAGCACCCGTAGACATCAGTAGGCCCCACTGCCAGTTGGCCCGCAGCGCTAGCTGGGCTGGCCCATTTCCCTCTCACTCGTTTTGGCCCATTCCCTTTCCCGCCTAAAGCCCAGAATTCAAAGTCGTTTAATTCTTTTGTGGTTTAAATTCCATACTGGTCCTTTGCTATAATTTGAATAGTTTCAAATCTACAAACCCAAATTTAGTGATTCAAAATGTTAAAGAACCCTTATGAAATGATCTAACTAATCCCACTGGTTTGAACTCCAGAACTTTTGTAGAATTTGAATGGTAAAATTAACAAGTCAGAGACTTTTGAGATTTCAAATAATTATTAAAAATCAAAATTTTGAATTTTGAGGTGATTCCACCTCTCATAATTCACATTTCACAAACTCTAATTGTTTATGTAAACATATCACATGGTTTCTGTACATGATCATGGGCTAGAAGCAAAATATTGGCTATGTAGTCAATAACTAGCCCATTTAAACCATTTCAAATTTTAGTAATTTAAATCTATGAGGTGTAGCACCTCATTTAAATCACTTTCCCAAGTGTTATGAAGTAATGTGATGTCCTTAGTTAGATGGTATCACACTTGCTCACTTGGGGATATTAAATCACAAGGGTTATTTAAATTGCATGAGATGATGAATCTCATTTAAATCATGTTTCTCAAATGATAAGTGAGAAGTGTTGACCTTGGTCAACATGTGATCATACATTGTTATTTGAGAAGGTTAAATCTTAACAACATTTCAATGAGAGGAAATTATTTCTCTAATACTAAGTAAGGAAACCCTAGCATAATTTTGGATAAATATTAAGTAGTGATGCTAGATCATTTGTGTGAGCCATTAAGGCTAATTAAGTCTACTTAAGTGTTGTTTGGTGATTGTATCCTCGTATTCGTTTATAGACGCTAGTACCGGAGACTATCAAGAGGAAGAGGTATTCTACCAAGAGGAAGGAGAAGAGAACTTTGAGCACTACCCCAATCAAGGCAAGCTATTACCAATGCAAGCTAGACTAATGCAAAGCTCTACAAGAGCAAGGCACCATTACATTTTACTTTATGTCTATTGGTCCTATCCCAAGTTTTTACTTTACAAGTTTTATTAAATTTTATTTATCAAAGTTACTTTTTGATTTATGATTCTCTTGGTTTAGTTATGGAGTAGTACAAGAGCATCAAACTTAGCCTAGAGCAATACAAGTTGATTAGCACCCCTTATGACTAGTTGCTAGTGCTAAACTAAAATTGACTACTCTAGATGGGAACTTGTGAAAACCAATGACTTTGAAAACCTTGGAATGATGAGTCATTCTATTGAAAGATTTTGAAGGTGAATATGACTTGTGAATGACTTGGTGAAACTTACCAAAAACTGATGGTTGGGTTCGGATGCGATACCTTTCCAATTCTTAAGTACCCCCACAATACCTGAATCTGGGTAAGGCTTAACTGGAAACTTATGTATTTTAGTATGGGTTCCCTCTGAACAAGCGTCATAGGGGTTATGCCGAGGCTGCCTCCCTTGAATGTGAAATGACGTGAAATGAGATGAATGTCCTACCCAAGCCCTGTGCAGTTCCCGGGTTGGCCGTTTGCTCTCACCGGGAGGCCAAGCTCATGGGGAGAGGTGCCTATACTAGGGTATGTAAATAAAAGGTTAGGATTGGTAGTTCGCGTACGATAAATCAGGGCCAGTTACCCCTGACGAACTATTGCAATTATTGTGGCACAAGTGGACAACCTCTGCAGAGTTTAACCTATTCGAATAGTCGCGTCCGCGGTCATGGACAGTTGGAAAGGCCATACTGTTCCGTCATCAGAACTTTTCTAAAAATATGAATGGTGACTTGTGAATTGAATTTAAAGGTGACTTTGACTTTGAATCACAACTGAGTTGTGGGAGTGACACTAATGTTCCACTTGAGTTAGGCAATGAAGAGGCTTTGATTACTAAAGTACTTATGAAATAAAACTGGCTTTATGCAAATGAAACTAGAGCTTAGAACCCCCTTACTATAGTTGATAGTATTTACCTTAGTATTAGTTTGCGAGTACTTTAAAGTACTCATGGCTGTGTCCCTAGCTATTCAAATGGCCATACTATGAAGAGGAGTATCAGAACCCGGAAGAAGGACAGCAGGACGTCTACGACAACTAGGATCACTCCTGACGTCAGCAGTTTCCTGTGAAATAAATGGACTACTACTACGCTACTTCGCTTCCGCTATGTGTTTTGTAATTGATCAATAGATCATCTATTATTGTAATGAGACTGGATCCTGTGATCCTTTATTTGTAAGACAATTATGGTATGTAATGAATGATGTGTTCTGATATCAATCTATTATGTCTCGCAAAAACAATATTCCTGGGATTGCGAGGAATGGCATAATAGGCATCTGGACTTAAAAATCCGGGTGTTGACAAGTTGGTATCAGAGCCATTGTTGACCTTAGGAGACCCTAGTTAGAATGGACGTCTGAAAAACTTAGTTTCAAAACCAATGAAGTGAATATTTGTGAAAACATATTCTCACTCTTACCCTGGAGATCTTTTTCAAATGAGAAATTCATGCTCTACTTTTCCTTGAAATTTCTACATAAAGGTTTGCACACTTGATCACTTCTCTAACCTACTCATCCTCATTGCTCACAGATGGAGTACCAATGTGAGACCTATCAACTTGGCCATGGAGGAAACCTGATGTTCGAGAAGGATTTGAAGCAATTAGTGGAGTATTTAGGACGCCCGTACCCCGAGTTCTTCGGAATACCCCTCAATAATCCATCGGGAGGACCACCTCGGTGGGAAGTTACTGCGGATCTGAGAGGAAAGCTTGGAGCCCCAATATGGGAAACCATCTGGTTTTCTGTAACGGGAAACACTTGGAAGGAAGGACTAGTCAGAGCTATGCAAGAAGCAATTGCCCGTCTGTGCGGACAGAATATGAACAAGCTCAAGAATACCCGCTTCATTTACTACCCAAGACATGATCCCATGGGAAGACCAATCACTATGCCCCCGCACCCGGAGATGAACCACTATGTTGCCTACCTCGACTTCATGCTGTACAAGACCCGCAAGGAGTTGGACAACGCCCTCGCCTTTCGCCAAGCACTTTACCCGTGAAGACAAAGAATCCCCCCCTTAAGAGTAGTATCATTAAAAGCACTTTCGTAGGTGTGAGTTTGTATCAGGATCCCCTTGCATCAACGAATGAATGGTTCCTCAAACCACCGGTGTGTTAGTTTTGTAATGTGTGATGCTTGGTATGAATGAAAAAGTGTTGTTGGTTTTTACCCCCGCAACACTACTCAAGTTTTCAAGTTATGAACTTTTTAAAACTTAAACAAAACAAACCATAGAAATTCCCCTCTTATCTTATCATCTACCTCAATGTTCAGATGGCCCCACCAACCCGCAGCACCAACCAGGACGCAATGATGCAGATGCTCCAGATGATGATGGCAGACCGAGAAGTCGAAAGAGCTGAACGCCAAGCCAACATTGCCGCACTGCAACAGATAGCTCAGAACAATCAAGACCATGGAAACCACGATCACCCTGGGTCGAAGCTGAAGAACTTTCAGAACACCAACCCACCCATGTTCAACAAGACTGAAGAGCCCCTAGATGCTGATGACTGGCTCCAGACCATGGAGAACAACCTCGAAGTTGTGGGAGTAGAAGCCGCAGAAAAAGTACTGTTCGCCACCCACTACCTGTTAGGACCTGCAAGAGCCTGGTGGACAAGTGCCCGTGCAATGAATGCTGGACAAATGATGACCTGGGAAGACTTCAAGCTGAAGTTTAGCAAGTACCATGTGCCCCAAGGACTGATCAAGAAGATGAGAGACGAGTTCCACGAACTCAAACAAGGAAGGATGTCCGTGGTGGAATACCGCGACAGGTTTCTTACTCTGTCAAGGTACGCCCCGGATGAGACCGACACCAACGAGAAGAGAAAGGAAAGATTTCTGAACGGACTGCATGACGAGATGCAAACTGTGTTAGTGAACATTCCGTTTGCTGACCTAGAAGCCCTAGTGGACTCAGCCATACAGATGGAAGGGAAGCTGCATCAATCCAACGAGAACCGCAAGAGAAGAATGGTGAACCAGAATGGACCCCACCATACCCAGAAGCACCGCAACAACTCCTCTGGAGGATTCACCCCAAGACACAACAAGCCAACTGCTCAGAGTTATCGCCCCAACTACACCAACAACAACGGAGGACCCCCGAAGCCCGAAGGTAACAACAACAACAACCACAATAGCAACAACCACAATGGGAACAACAATACCAACACTGGCCCGAGGACTGGGAGGAATGCTACCCCCATTGCCCCAAAGGACAAGTCAACAGTAACCTGCTATGAATGTGGAACTGTGGGTCATTACTCCAATGAATGCCCCAAGAAGCTTGCCAAGACTGCCCCCAATACCACCGCCCTCGCTCGAGCAACAGCGTCGCTTCGCAGCCAGAAGGAACCAGAACAATCACAACGGCCGTCTCTACCACATGAGTGCCACAGAAGCTCAGGAAACACCCCAGGCCATGCCAAGTATGTTTTCCTGTTAATCCAATTTCTCAATCTCTCTTAGGAACCTAACTTTTCTTAAAATCTCGGGACGAGATTTGTTTAAGGGGGAAGGGTTTGTAACATCCCAAAAATTTCAAAACAAAGAAAATGAATTTCCCTTTTTCCAAATTTTGGGACCAACAAAAAACTTTTATTAAATTTAGTTGGATAACTAGTGAGCATGCTTAATTCTTATGCTATTGCCATGATTGTTTGTTGAAGTATTTTGAAATGATCTTAAACCCTAAACCTCACCCCTCTTTTCACCATCTAAGTCAAATTAAAATAAAAAGAAATTAAATAAGAAAAAGGCCTATGTGCCTATGGCTACTTTTGTAAAACTTTACCCTAGGCCTTTTTACTTTGTTTGGAGGATTGGAAAAAAACTTCATAAACCTTACCTAGTACTTATCAAACCAAACCAAGGTGAAACCAAAGAAAATAAAAAAGGCCATAGAGGCATATGAGAGTAATTAGCAAATTTATGAATTTGAGGATCTTGACCCTAAGACTTGTTGTGAATGGTTGGATCACTTCTCTATACCATTTCAACACTCAACAACATCAAATGGGTCAAGATAAATCAAATTAAAAATCAAATACAACATATGCATACAGGTATTTGTGGCACATAGCCATAATACCCAATTCTTGTCCTATGCACTCCTACCTTGCCCAAATGGTGTGAAACCATCTCTAAAACTAATCTCACACTAAATGGACCCTAGACCATGCCTAAGTGAAGCAAATAAAAAGAAATTAAGAAATTAAGAAAAATGCAATTCATCACATACATGTGTTTATGGCCATTTTTTGCAAATCTTTGAACTAGACCTTTTGGAATGGTTTCAATGGTTTGGAAATGTTCCTAAACTAATAAGAATCACTTTTGAGTCAAGAAAAATCAAATCAAATAGAGAGAAATAAAATAGTGAGAAAATGCCATTTTCACTCACATACACTTTGGCCAACTTTTCAAATCTTTAACCAAGGCCACCTTTGCTTGTGCCATTGCTTGTGAAACACTTATATATCAAAAACAAACCCTTTGGCATAAAAGAAACACAAATCAAATCAAAGGAAAATTCAAATCTCTCTCACATATGATAATGGTCACTTTGCCCTTTTATAAAAAGTTACCCAATTTGCACCCCTGGTTTGGAATATTCTTAAACTAAACTTGACCAACTCTTGCCACCTCATCCAAGAGCATGTCAAGGTGAACCATTTTGGTGTTGACCATCAAGGTTGACTTTGCCTAGGTTGACCAGAATAGAGATGCCAAGTGGAGACTTTGAATCAAAGAGAAGATGAGCCTCTTTTTGAAATCTTGCAAACCAACACCAAATTGACCACCACCACCACCATTCTACTCCTCTATTTATATAAATGAGATGCACCAAAAAGAATTTCAAAATTTGACCAAAAGCTTCATGCGGCCATTTCATCGAACACTTGGCAGGCAACATTTTGCAAACCAAACACACCCTTTTACACAACAGATTTTTGACTAAACCCCTTTCCAAACTTGTTGATCATTGCTCTCCTATGTCCCCTGCATCATTCACAGTACTTGCTTTGGATGATTAAAGTGAGGAGAAGGCAAAAACCCTGCCATGCCGTGCACATGCCAACACACATGCACTCGATCTCTCTGGTCCTCTCCTATCCTACTCACTTTGCCAAACTAGCTCTTCTCACTCTCCTACGCACGCCTGTACCCTCCCTGGCCGAAGAAACGCACGACATTGGCCAGAATTTGACACGCCCAGACGCGCCCATGCCAGCCACGGCGCGCTAGAGCGTGCACTGGCACGTCTCTGGACGCGCCAGTACACCGCGTCGCCTGGTCGCTCTCGTCCTCCTCTCCCTCTCTCCTCTCGCACACGCCATCACCGCACCACCAGCTACATGCTAGACAACCTCGCTAGCTCGCGCGTGCACCGTCGCCGTCATCATGATCAAGAAACTTTGTCGCCAGTACCGTACCCGTCGCGCCATGATCGTGAGCCGTCCCCTCCTCCCTTCCCTGCGCCAGCTAGACATTGAGAACCGCCTAGACGTCGCCTACCTCCTGCGCACCCTACCTTGCCCCTTCGCGCCCTGGAACGCCATCGCCGTCGACGACCTCCACGGCACCCTCGCAGATCCTCGAGCATCTATAAATAGAGCCATCCCTGCGCCTCCTTCTTCACACCAAACTCGCTCCTCTCCCTCCACTCGATCTCCTCGCACCCTCTCCGCTCCGCATTAGTGACCACCGCCGCCCAATCGCACGCCGGAGACCCGTGAGCCGCCGCAGATCAATCCGTCGATTGACGCCTCCCCGAGCGACGCCGCCGCTACCAGTGCACTCCCCATCCTCGACAACCTCCTCCTGCATCGTCGCCGACCATCGCCGGAGCCCCAGCTCGCCGCCGAACCCCTACCTCCGCCGTACCAGCGCCTCCCTCTCGTCGACGATGACGACGACGATCCACCGTTGGATCAACTTCTAATCGCACGGCTCAAGTTAGAAGGTACCGTTTCGGTGTTACACAGAGACTGACGCGTAGGCCCCACTGTCAGTTGGCCCGCAACGCTAGCTGGGCTGGCCCATTTCCCTCTCACTCGTTTTGGCCCATTCCCTTTCCCGCCTAAAGCCCAGAATTCAAAGTCGTTTATTTCTTTTGTGGTTTAAATTCCATACTGGTCCTTTGCTATAATTTTAATAGTTTCAAATCTACAAACCCAAATTTAGTGATTCAAAATGTTACAGAATCCTTATGAAATGATCTAATTAATCCCACTGGTTTGAACCCCAGAACTTTTGTAGAATTTGAATGGTAAAATTAACAAGTCAGAGACTTTTCAGATTTCAAATAATTATTAAAAATCAACCATTTTGAATTTTGAGGTGATTCCACCTCTCATAATTCACATTTAACAAACTCTAATTGTTTATGTAAACATATCACATGGTTTCTGTACATGATCATGGGCTAGAAGCAAAATATTGGCTATGTAGTCAATAACTAGCCCATTTAAACCATTTCAAATTTTAGGAATTTAAATCTATGAGGTGTAGCACCTCATTTAAATCACTTTCCCAAGTGTTATGAAGTAATGTGATGTCTGATGACCCACAAGTATAGGGGGTGTATCGTAGTATCTTCGATAAGTAAGAATGTCGATCCCAACGAGGAGCAGAAGGTGTTGACAAGCAGTTTCGATGAAGGATTCGCTGTAAATGCTCACAGACAAGTATTCGGGGGGTTTTGATGTAACAGATGAATAAAGTACGAGTAAGTAAAGTGCGAGAGTAATAATTGCAGCGAGTGGCCCAATCCTTTTTAGCACAAAGGACAAGCCGGTTTGTTTACTTATAATGACCAAACGTTCTCGAGGACACACGGGATTTTAGTCTAGTGCTTTCGCTACATACGGCTAATTAATCTTCATTGTTTTGATAAGTGTTGTGTGGGTGAACCTATGCTAATGTACCGCCCTTCCTAGGACTAATACATACTTGTGATTATACCCCTTGCAAGCATCCGCAACTACAAGAAAGTAATTAAGATAAATCTAACCACAACCTTAAACTCGAGATCCTGCGATCCCTCCTGCATCGATATACCAACGGGGGCTCAGGTTTCTGTCACTCCGGAAACCCCGCAATTGGCAAACGAGTACAAGATGCATTCCCCTAGGCCCATAAAGGTGAAGTGTCGTGTAGTCAACGTTCACACGACACCACTAGAAGAATAACACCACAACTTAAATATCATAACATTGAATATTACTCAACCATACTTCACTACTAACATTTAGACTTCACCCATGTCCTCAAGAACTAAACGAACTACTCACGAGACATCATATGGAACATGATCAGAGGTGATATGATGATGAATAACAATCTGAACATAAACCTTGGTTCAACGGTTTCACTCAATAGCATCAATAACAAGTAGAAATCAACACCGGGAGAGTTTCCCTATCAAACAATCAAGATCAAACCCAAATTGTTACAGCGGTGACGAGGTGCAGCGGTGGAGATGGCGGTGATGATGATGATGATGATGATGGTGATGATGATGAAGATGATGTCCAGCTCGATGACGGTGACGATGTCGTCGATTTCCCCCTCCGGGAGGGAATTTCCCCCGGCAGATCTCAGCCTGTCCGAGAGCTCTTTTCTCTCTGGTGTTCTCCACCCCGCAGAGGCGGCTGTGGCTCTTCGCGACGTACCCCTGGAGCTTAGGTTTTCGGGACGAAGGCATACGCGAAGAAAAGGAGGCGAGAGGGGGCTGTGGGCCCCCTCCTCACAGGGCCGCGCGGCCAGGGCAGGGCCCGCGCCGGCCTGTGAGGGGGGCCCATGGCGGCCCTCCTCGGCACTCCCTTCTGGCTCCCTTCGTCATCTGGAAAAATAGGGTTTTTCGTATAATTCCCGTCAATTGTTGATCTACCGAAATATTGCATTCTGACGGTGCTTTTTCCAGCAGAATCCTGGCTCCGGTGCGCGATCCTCCAATAATCATGAAACATGCAAAATAGATGAAATAACATAAGTATCATCTCCAAATATGAAATATATCAATGAATAACAACAAATTATGATATAAAATAGTGATGCAAATTGGACGTATCAACTCCCCCAAGCTTAGACTTCGCTTGTCCCCAAGCGAAACCGAACTCGGTAAACAGGACCACATGTTTATGGAGTGAAGAGTCGATAAATCAAATACGGACAAGAAGCATCATATTCATTCACACAAGACATTCTAGTAAACAGCTTCCTCATATAATTCAACTTGAAGCAAGTATAAGGTAATCACAAATAAAGGTGCATAAGAAATCATAATTGGTGATGGCAAACTTTATTCTTGGTCAGAGAACAGTTAACAGATTATACTTATCTATTGAGAAGCGCTCTCATGTTAAAGTTTATATGGCTCATCTCGCATACTCAATCATAATGATCATTGATAACTTTAAAAGCTATGTTCATTCAGATAAAACTTGTACTAAACAAGGAAGAGTAAAAGACATGATGAAGCAAATCACAATATAATAGTTTGATCACAACAACTTAAATGCTTTCTTGAGATGGAGGGAAATAGGTTTACTGACTCAACATAAAGTAAAAGACAGGCCCTTCGCAGAGGGAAGCAGGGATTAAATCATGTGCTAGAGCTTTTTCAGTTTTGAAATCATATAAAGAGAATAAAAGTAATATTTTGAGAGGTGTTTGTTGTTGTCAACGACTGGTAGCGGGTACTCTAACCCCCTTGACAAACAGACCTCCAAAGAGCGGCTCCCATGAAGGACGTTATTTCTACCAGCAAGGTAGATCATCCCTCTTCTCTTTTGTTTACACATGTACTTTAGTTTATTTAAGGTTGACACTCCCCCCACCTTTGCTTACACAAGCCATGGCTAACCGAATCCTCGGGTGCCTTCCAACAATCTCATACCATGGAGGAGTGTCTATTGCAAAATTAAGTTGCTTACCGATGAATCGGAGCAAAACATGTGAAGAGAATTATTAATGAAAATTGATTAATTGGGGCTGGGAACCCCGTTGCCGGCTCTTTTTGCAAAATTATAGGATAAGTGGATGAAGCCACTAGTCCATTAGTGGAAGCTGCCTAACAAGACTGAAAGATAAAACACCACATACTTCCTCATGAGCTATAAAACATTGACACAAATAAGAAGTAATAAATTTTGAATTGTTTAAAGGTAGCACATGAAGTATTTACTTGGAATGGCATGGAAATACCATGTAGTAGGTAGATATGGTGGACACAAATGGCATAGGTTTGGGTTGAGGTTTGGATGCACGAGAAGCATTCCCTCTCGAACTGGTCTTTGGCTAGCAAGGTTAATTAGCAAGCACAAAAGTTGAGGGAAACAAACGAATATAAATGTGATAGAAACAATCATGCATCTTTCTTGTAAGCACAAACAATTTTAACTTCAGAATAATAAGCTATGAGCTAACAAGAAAGGAAGACAATGAAACAACTATATGTATTTCTCTTTTCTACTTAAACCTCAAGGTGTTGTTGCTATTGACCAATGCTAAGTTTGCCAAGACCAAATAGATTTACTCAATGCTCCCAAAGTGGTACCAATACTAAGATCAAGATCAATCATATAATAGAAATTGCAAACTAAAATAAGGTGTGCAATATGTAAATGATAAGACTTCTCATTAATATTTCATAACGATAACTCACACCAAGGGATACATAGACAACCAACTAAAGGAGAGATACTTCCACACTCGCAACCCATCTTATATGATAACTTCCCTACTCATGATATGACACTACTTGATAGTAAAAAGTAAAAGGTAGTGATGATGTGATACCGCGGCACTCCCCCAAGCTTGGAACAAACCAAGGGGATGCCAATACCGATGACGAATTACTCCTTTGGCGATGGTGGTGATGAATTCCCGTCTTCAGACTTCCAAGGAATAGGCTCTCCATCAACAAACGACATCTTGGTCTCGGGAATCCTGAAACTAGCAGCATGGCTTATGTGTTTAAACCTGTTTTCATACTCACGATTCCGATTCCGAACGTCATAGAGTTGAGCTTGGAGTTTGTTGGTGGTGTCGTGAAGTGAGAGGATGTCGCCCCATAGCTTTGCAGTTTCCTTCTCGTGTTCAGCAATGAGTTCAGACACGATCTTGTGGAAGATATCTACCTCACGCTCAGCCATCTTCTTGTAGTTGAAGACCTCTTGTTCTAGCTTCTCCATCCTGTCTTCCAAACTTCCTTCTCCTTTAGGACCCTGGACATCTTTGATCTGCAGCTCCCCATCAACGAGCAGCAACTCCTTGGGATGCATCCTCAGCTCGTTCATGTACAGGTTGTCAACGTCCTTGCAGGAGCTGTCCTTCGGAGTTTCTGACGAAGACATGATATCTCTAGATCCGAAGCAAATCCTAGCAGAAACAGCTCAAAACAAAACACGTCGAGAAAACGATATACGGACCTCTAGGGGTCCGGGGGATTATATAGCAGGAATTTTTATGTCATAAGGAAAGTACCAGGTCGAACCGGAGTCGGAAAGGGGCGACGAGGCGGCCAGCTCATAGGGCGGCGCGGGCCAAGGCCTGGCCGCGCCGGCCTATGGGGGCACGCCCTCGTGCGTCTCCTCCACTCCGTTTCGATCTCGTAATTTTTCATATTTTCCAAAAACAGCAAAAACATTGTCCGGAAAGTAAATCGCGAACTTTTTATTACCTGTACCGTTACCTATTCAAAGTCGAGTTACGGCGGATCGTCAATTTGACCTTTGATGAAAGCCTCCGGTGTTTCCACTTGAATAACATCAACATCAACATTATAAGAATCACCTGAGATATAATGCTTGAGTCTTTGTCCATTCACCACTTGTGTGGCATTGCCTTGGAGAGAACTAATTTTAATTGCTCCTGAACGATACACCTCCTCAACAACATATGGTCCTTCCCATTTCGAGAGTAATTTCCCTCTGAGATGAGACCGATACAATAGGACTTTATCCCCAATATTAAACTCTCTTTTGATAATCCTTCTATCATGCCATTTCTTAACTTTCTCTTTAAAGAGTTTAGCATTTTCATAAGCTTCACTTCTCCATTCGTCTAAAGAACTTAATTGCAGCAACCTCTTATTACCGGCTAGTTTAGGATCTTTATTTGGTTCTCTAACAGCCCAATAAGCTTTGTGCTCTAGTTCTAAAGGTAAATGACAAGCTTTTCCATAAACCATTTTATAAGGTGACATTCCCATGGGGTTTTTATAAGCAATTCTATAAGCCCATAGTGCTTCCTTCAATTTACTAGCCCAATTCTTTCTAGTTTTATTAACAGTCTTTTGCAAGATAGATTTAATCTCTCTATTTGATAGTTCTACTTGCCCACTAGTTTGAGCATGATAAGCGGAAGCAATTCTATGATTAATACCATATTTAGCAAGAGTTTTTCTAAAACCACCATGAATAAAATGAGAACCTCCATCTGTCATAATATATCTAGGAACTCCAAATCTAGGAAAAATAATGTCTAAAAGCATTCTTAAAGAGGTCTCACCATCAGCACTTTTTGTAGGTATGGCTTCCACCCATTTAGTAACATAATCAACAAGCAACAAGTATATGAGTGTTACCTTCCGAAGAGGGAAAAGGTCCCATGAAGTCAAATCCCCAACAATCGAATGGTTCAATAACAAGAGTATAATTCATAGGCATTTCATTGCGTCCGGAGATATTACCAACCCTTTGACATTCATCACAAGATAAAATAAACTTCCTTGCATCTTTGAAGAGAGTTGGCCAATAAAAACCTGATTGTAGAACCTTTTGCGCGGTTCTATCTCCGGCGTGATGTCCTCCATAAGCACTACCATGACATTTACTCAATATCTCTTGTTGTTCATATTCGGGAAAACATCTTCGCAGAATACCATCCACTCCTTTATATAAGTGTGGGTCATCCCAAAAATAATGCCTCAAGTCATAAAAGAATTTCCTCCTTTGCTTGAGCTGAAAAGGTTGGAGGCAAGTACTTGGAAACAATAAAGTTAGCATAATCAAGCATACCAAGGACTGTCTCGCGAGCTCACCTTTATTACAGCCAATTGTTCATTTGGAAAACTATCATTAACAGGAACAGGATCATAAGTAATATTTTCCAATCTAGACAAATTATAAGCAACAGGATTATCAGCACCTTTCCTATCTACAATATGTAAATCAAATTCTTGCAAAAGAAGTACCCATCTAATAAGCCTCGGCTTAGCATCTTTCTTTGTCATAAGGTATCTAATTGCAGCATGATCAGTATGAATCGTAACTTTTGAATCAACAATATAAGATCTAAATTTATCACAAGCAAAGACTACAACTAACAATTCTTTTTCAGTAGTAGCATAATTTCTTTGAGCAGCATCAAGAGTTTTACTAGCATAATGAATAACATTCAGTTTTTTATCTACTCGCTGTCCAAGAACAGCGCCTACAGCAAAACCACTAGCATCACACATAATTTCAAATGGTAAGTTCCAATCAGGAGGTTCAACTATAGGGGCTGTTGTTAAGGCTTTCTTTAGAGTTTCAAAAGCTTCCTTACAATCATCATAAAAAACAAAAGGTACATCTTTTTGAAGAAGATTAGTAAGAGGCTTTGAAATCTTAGAGAAGTCTTTAATAAACCTCCTATAAAACCCAGCATGACCAAGAACACTACGAATACCTTTAACATCCCTAGGATAGGGCATCTTCTCAATGGCTTCAACTTTAGCTCTATCAACTTCAATACCTCTCTCGGAAATTTTATGTCCCAATACAATTCCTTCATTAACCATAAAGTGGCATTTCTCCCAATTAAGAACAAGGTTAGTTTCCTCACATCTCTGCAAAACTTTATCAAGGTTCCGCAAGCAATTATCAAAAGAATTTCCATAGACGGAAAAATCGTCCATGAATACCTCTACAATACTCTCACAAAAGCCATGAAAAATAGCAGACATACATCTTTGAAAAGTAGCAGGAGCATTACATAAACCAAAAGGCATACGCCTATAAGCATAAGTTCCATAGGGACAAGTGAAAGTGGTTTTCTCTTGATCTTTAGTTTTAACAGCAATTTGTGAAAACCCAGAATAACCATCAAGAAAGCAAAAAAGAGTATTTTTAGATAACCTTTCTAACATTTGATCAATAAAAGGCAAAGGGTAATGATCTTTCTTAGTAACCTTATTAACTTTTTGATAATCAATGCACATTCTATACCCTACAACTACTCTTTGAGGTATGAGCTCATCATTATCATTAGGCACAACGAGTCATTCCTCCTTTCTTAGGAACACAATGCACAGGACTAACCCATCTACTATCAGCAATAGGATATATAATACCAGCTTCAAGGAGTCTTAATACCTCATTTCTTACCACATCCTTCATCTTAGGAATTAGACGACGCCGAGGTTCAACAACGAGCTTCGCATCATCTTCCATATTAATGGCGTGTTGGCAAATAGAGGGAGAAACCCCTTCAAGTCATCAAGAGTGTAGCCAATAGCACCTCGGTGTTTCTTCAGTATTTCCAATAACCTTTCTTCCTCAATATCTGAAAGCTTAGAACTAATAATAACAGGATATATTTTCTTATCATCAATATGAGCATATTTAAGATTATCAGACAATGGTTTTAAATCAAAGACAGGATCTTCCTTAGGTGGTGGTGTTGTACCCAGATCTTCCACCGATAAATCATGCTTAAGAATAGGTTGACGAAGGAAAATTTCATCAAGCTCATCTCTTTCTTCCCTAAAAACTTCACTCTCACTATTCTCCAAATGTTGCTGCAAATGATTACTAGGAGCAAGAGCAATAGATGCACACTTGTTCAACTTTAAAATCACTATTAGGCGAATCAATTTTATAAGGAGTTTTGGTAAATTTAGAGAAGTTAAACTCATAAGATTCACCAGCAAATTTGGTCAAAATTTTCTCTTTCTTGCAATCTATAATATCTCCACAAGTATTTAGAAAAGGTCTACCAAAAATGATAGGACAATATTTACTAGCAGTAGAACCAAGTACCAAAAAGTCAGCAGGATATTTAATCTTACCACATAAAACTTCCACATCTCGAATAATACCAATTGGAGAGATAGTTTCTCTATTAGCCAGCCGAATAACCACATCAATATCTTCAAGTTCACAAGAACCAATTTCGTGCATAATCTCCGTGTAAAGCTCATAAGGAATAGCACTAATACTTGCACCAATATCACATAAACCATAATAACAATGATCACCAATTCTAACGGATAGCATAGGAACACTAGCTTTCCTAGACTTATTAGGATGCGAAACAATATTAGAGGCATCTTCACAGAAAATAATATGACCATCTTCTACACTTTCACTCACAAGATCTTTAACAATTGCAACAGCAGGTTCAACTTTTATTTGTTCTTCGGGTTCTATAGGTTTCTTTTCACTTTTATGAACCGCACTATTTATAACAGAGTACTCCTTCATTTTAGCAGGGAAAGGAGTTTTTTCAATATAAGCTTCAGGAATAACATGATCAACAGTTTCAACTACAACACATTTATTTATAGATGAATCAATTTTATCTTTATACGGTTCATGATACTTATCAAAGTTCTTCTTAGGCAATTCATAAGGAGAAGCAAAAGCTTTATAAAGATTTGCAGCAACTTGAGAATCAAGACCATAAGTAGCACTCATATTACGAAATTTATCAGTATCCATAAAAGCTTCAATGCATTTATAATCATAATTTATACCTGATTCTCTATCCTTGTCGTTCTCCCATCCTTCAGTATTTTCTTGGATCCGATTAAGAAGGTCCCTTTTAAACTCTTCCTTGTTGCGTGTAAAGGATCCAGAACAAGAAGTATCCAGCAAGGTCTTGTCTTGAAAAGAAAGTCTTGCATAGAAATTATCAATAATAATATTACCAGGAAGCTCATGAATGGGGCATTTGAGCATTAAAGACTTCAATCTCCCCCATGCTTGGGCAATACTCTCTCCTTCATGAGGCCAAAAATTATATATGCGATTCCGATCCTTGTGAATCTCACTTGGAGGATAGAACTTAGAATAAAACCGGGGCACAATATCATTCCATTCAAGAGAATCCCCATTATCCAGTAATTTATACCAATGCGCCGCTTTACCGGACAGACGATACGGAGAATAGTTTCTTCCTCACTTCATCCATAGCAATACCTGCACACTTGAATAAACCGCATAATTCATGTAAGAACGAGTAAATGATCTCCGGGGTGGACAGTTCCATCCCCGTATAACGGTTACCCACTACGCGTTCAATAATTTTCATAGGTATTTTGTATGGTATTTCTTCCTTACACGGCGCCTCATCCACTACCTTTGCAGTAGTAGTAGATTTCCCAAATAAACACTCAAGAGAAGATCTCTCCATAATGAATTATAGCAACAGCGGAAATAAAATCGGCACAAACAGGTAGAAATTTCCCTTACCAATTCCACTTACCAATAGCGCTTCACTCCCCGGCAACGGCGCCAGAAAATAGTCTTGATGACCCACAAGTATAGGGGGTGTATCGTATTATCTTCGATAAGTAAGAATGTCGATCCCAACGAGGAGCAGAAGGTGTTGACAAGCAGTTTCGATGAAGGATTCGCTGTAAATGCTCACAGACAAGTATTCAGGGGGTTTTGATGTAACAGATGAATAAAGTACGAGTAAGTAAAGTGCGAGAGTAATAATTGCAGCGAGTGGCCCAATCCTTTTTAGCACAAAGGACAAGCCGGTTTGTTTACTTATAATGACCAAACGTTCTCGAGGACACACGGGATTTTAGTCTAGTGCTTTCGCTACATACGGCTAATTAATCTTCATTGTTTTGATAAGTGTTGTGTGGGTGAACCTATGCTAATGTACCGCCCTTCCTAGGACTAATACATACTTGTGATTATACCCCTTGCAAGCATCCGCAACTACAAGAAAGTAATTAAGATAAATCTAATCACGAGCCTTAAACTCCGAGATCCTGCAATCCCTCCCGCATCGATATACCAACGGGGGCTCGGGTTTCGTCACTCCGGCAACCCCGCAATTGGAAAACGAGTACAAGATGCATTCCCCTAGGCCCATAAAGGTGAAGTGTCGTGTAGTCGACGTTCACACGACACCACTAGAAGAATAACACCACAACTTAAATATCATAACATTGAATATTACTCAACCATACTTCACTACTAACATTTAGACTTCACCCATGTCCTCAAGAACTAAACGAACTACTCACGAGACATCATATGGAACATGATCAGAGGTGATATGATGATGAATAACAATCTGAACATAAATCTTGGTTCAACGGTTTCACTCAATAGCATCAATAACAAGTAGAAATCAACACCGGGAGAGTTTCCCCTATCAAACAATCAAGATCAAACCCAAATTGTTACAGCGGTGACGAGGTGCAGCGGTGGAGATGGCGGTGATGATGATGATGATGATGATGATGATGATGGTGATGATGATGAAGATGATGTCCAGCTCGATGATGGTGACGATGGCGTCGATTTCCCCCTCCGGGAGGGAATTTCCCCCGGCAGATCTCAGCCTGCCGGAGAGATCTTTTCTCTCTGGTGTTCTCCGCCCCGCAGAGGCGGCTGGGGCTCTTCGCGACATACCCCTGGAGCTTAGGTTTTCGGGACGAAGGCATACGCGAAGAAAAGGAGGAGAGAGGGGGATGTGGGCCCCCTCCTCACAGGGCGGCGCGGCCAGGGCAGGGCCCGCGCCGGCCTGTGAGGGGGGCCCATGGCGGCCCTCCTCGGCTCCCCCTTCTGGCTCCCTTCGGCATCTGGAAAAATAGGGTTTTTCGTATAATTCCCGTCAATTGTTGATCTTCCGAAATATTGCATTCTGACGGTGCTTTTTCCAGCAGAATCCTGGCTCCGGGGCGCGATCCTCCAATAATCATGAAACATGCAAAATAGATGAAATAACATAAGTATCATCTCCAAATATGAAATATATCAATGAATAACAACAAATTATGATATAAAATAGTGATGCAAATTGGACGTATCAACTCCCCCCAAGCTTAGACGTCGCTTGTCCCCAAGCGAAACTGAACTCGGTAAACAGGACCACATGTTTATGGAGTGAAGAGTCGATAAATCAAATACGGACAAGAAGCATCATATTCATTCACACAAGACATTCTAGTAAACAACTTCCTCATATAATTCAACTTGAAGCAAGTATAAGGTAATCACAAATAAAGGTGCATAAGAAATCATAATTGGTGATGGCAAACTTTGTTCTTGGTCAGAGAACAAGCTAACTGATTATACTTATCTATTGAGCAGCGCTCTCATGTTAAAGTTTATATGGCTCATCTCGCATACTCAATCATAATGATCATTGATAACTTTAAAAGCTATGTTCATTCAGATAAAACTTGTACTAAACAAGGAAGAGTAAAAGACATGATGAAGCAAATCACAATATAATAGTTTGATCACAACAACTTAAATGCTTGCTTGAGATGGAGGGAAATAGGTTTACTGACTCAACATAAAGTAAAAGACAGGCCCTTCGCAGAGGGAAGCAGGGATTAAATCATGTGCTAGAGCTTTTTCAGTTTTGAAATCATATAAAGAGAATAAAAGTAATATTTTGAGAGGTGTTTGTTGTTGTCAACGACTGGTAGCGGGTACTCTAACCCCCTTGCCAAACAGAACTCCAAAGAGCGGCTCCCATAAAGGACGTTATTTCTACCAGCAAGGTAGATCATCCCTCTTCTCTTTTGTTTACACATGTACTTTAGTTTATTTAAGGTTGACACTCCCCCCAACCTTTTCTTACACAAGCCATGGCTAACTGAATCCTCGGGTGCCTTCCAATAATCTCATACCATGGAGGAGTGTCTATTGCAAAATTAAGTTGCTTACTGATGAATCAGAGCAAAACATGTGAAGTGAATTATTAATGAGAATTGATTAATTGGGGCTGGGAACCCCGTTGCCAGCTCTTTTTGCAAAATTATAGGATAAGTGGATGAAGCCACTAGTCCATTAGTGGAAGCTGCCTAACAAGACTGAAAGATAAACACCACATACTTCCTCATGAGCTATAAAACATTGACACAAATAAGAAGTAATAAATTTTGAATTGTTTCAAGGTAGCACATGAAGTATTTACTTGGAATGGCAGGGAAATACCATGTAGTAGGTAGATATGGTGGACACAAATGGCATAGGTTTGGGTTGAGGTTTGGATGCACGAGAAGCATTCCCTCTCAGTACAGGTCTTTGGCTAGCAAGGTTAATTAGAAAGCACAAAAGTTGAGGGAAACAAACGAATATAAATGTGATAGAAACAATCATGCATCTTCCTTGTAAGCACAAACAATTTTAACTTCAGAATAATAAGCTATGAGCTAACAAGAAAGGAAGACAATGAAACAACTATATGTATTTCTCTTTTCTACTTAAACCTCAAGGTGTTCTTGCTATTGACCAATGCTAAGTTTGCCAAGACCAAATAGATTTACTCAATGCTCCCAAAGTGGTACCAATACTAAGATCAAGATCAATCATATAATAGAAATTGCAAACTAAAATAAGGTGTGCAATATGTAAATGATAAGACTTCTCATTAATATTTCATAACGATAACTCACACCAAATAGATTTACTCTTTTCTTTGTTTTTGGTTCCAGAAAATTACTTCTGCGAATATTCTCGGAATTGCGCGAAACAAAAGGCCACGTCCCTATTTTTCCAGAAGCTTCACGGAGTCCGAAGGAGAGATGAAGGGGGGCCACGAGCTGGCCACCTCATAGGGTGGCGCGGCCCCACCTTTTGCTGCGCCGCCAGGTGGGGTGGGCCCCTCGGGACTCCACCGACGCTGCCCCTTCGCCTATATTAGGGTTGAAAACGGAACGGAAACGGACGGAAATATGTCTTATCGTTTTTGTTTCCGCCTATCTTGACGGAATCGAAAACGAAATCGGAAACCCCGAAAACGAATATGGAAACGAAAATCACCGGAGATGAATATGGAGCGGATACAGGGCGGATACGTTAAGAAAATGAATATTTGTCACAATAAAATGGCGGCATATTACCTTGGTATGTATACCGAAAAGGCACGTATAACGAAGTAGACAATAAGACAAGGAATCTCACTCAACTTCAACAAGCGGCAATTCAACATAAAGTACTAACTCCATCACTAAAAGGGTGTCTCATCTTTGTCCAAATTTGGATGTATCTAGACCCAATTTAGTATCTAGATACATCCAAAATTTGACAAAGTTAAGACATCCTTTTAGTGACGGAGGGAGTAACAGACACAGTTTAACACTTAGACAAGCACAAGTTCACATAAATATTTTTGCGTCGACACTAAGACTGTTTGTGGGCAGTCGCTTGGCCGCCTGATCGCTGGTCTTGTAGGAAGATCGCTTGGGAGTTGGGACTAGGTCTTGTGGAATCGTCCCAAACAGAGATGGGTCATCGGAACTGTAGGCGGCTGTCTATAATTAGTAGGTGGCCTGCAGGTCTAGTTTCATGTGTAAATGTAGGCCTACGAAGAACATAAGTCTCTCTAGGTTACATTTGCGGAAACTTTTCATATTTGTTTATCCGGAATTTCCTTTGCCGTTTTCGTTTCCATCGGAAACAACTCCCTCGTTTTCATTTCCGCTTCCTTTTACGATTCTTCCGTTTCCTTTCGTTTTCCGCAAAATACCATTTCCTTTTCCTTTTTTGCTCTCCATTTCCTTTTTCTTCGAAAACGGACGGAAAGTTTCTCTTTCATTTTCAACCCTAGCCTATATATTGCCCCAGATGCGAAAACCCTAAAGAAGCCAGTCATATTCCACCAAGGGTTCCGCAGCACCGCCGCCATCGACGACAAGTTTCGGGGGACAGAAGTCTCTGTTCCGGCACGCCGTCGGGACGGGGAATTGCCCCCGGAGCCATCTCCATCGACTCCATCGCCATCTTCATCGCCGTTGCTGTCTCCCATGATGAGGAGGGAGTAGTTCTCCCCCGAGGCTGAGGGTGATACGTCTCAAACGTATCTATAATTTCTTATGTTCCATGCTAGTTTTATGACAATACTCACATGTTTTATATACACTTTATATCATTTTTATGCATTTTCCGGCACTAACCTATTAACAAGATGCCGAAGCGCCAGTTCCTGTTTTCTGTTGTTTTTGGTTTCAAAAATCCTACACAGGAAATATTCTCGAAATTGGACGAAACAAAAGCCCACGGTCTTATTTTCCACGGAGCCTTCCAGAACACCGAAGAGGAGACGAAGAGGGGCCACGAGGCGGCCACACCATAGGGAGGCGCGGCCCCACCCCTGGCCGCGCCGCCATATGGGGTGGGCCCCTCGGCCGTCCCTCGACTATGCCCCTTCGCCTATATAATCCTTCCGTTGCGAAAACCCTAGTACCGAGAGCCACGATACGAGAAAAGTTAATGAGACGCCGCCGCCGTCAACCCCATCTCGGGGGGTTCTGAAGATCGCCTCCGGCACCCTGCCGGAAAGGGGAATCATCACTGGAGGGCTCTACACCACCATGATCGCCTCCGGACTGATGCATGAGTAGTTCATCCTTGGACTATGGGTCCATAGCAGTAGCTAGATGGTTGTCTTCTCCTATTGTGCTATCATGTTTAGATCTTGTGAGCTGCCTATCATGATCAAGATCATCTATTTGTAATGCTACATGTTGTGTTTGTTGGGATCCGATGAATATGGAATACTAAGTCAAGTTGATTATCGATCTATCATATATGTGTTGTTTATGATCTTGCATGCTCTCCGTTACTAGTAGAGGCTCTGGCCAAGTTTATACTTGTAACTCCAAGAGGGAGTATTTATGCTCGATAGTGGGTTCATGTCTCCATTGAATGCGGGGAGTGACAAGCAACCCCTAAGGTTATGGATGTGCTGTTGCCACTAGGGATTAAACATCAATGCTTTGTATAAGGATATTTGTATTGTTTACATTACGCACAGTACTTAATGCAATTGTCTCGTTGTTTGCAACTTAATACCGGAAGGGGTGCGGATGCTAACCCGAAGGTGGACTTTTTAGGCATAGATGCATGCTGGATAGCGGTCTATGTTCTTTGTCGTAATGCCCTAAGTAAATCTCATAGTAGTCATCATGATATGTATGTGCATTGTTATGCCCTCTCTATTTGTCAATTGCCCAACTGTAATTTGTTCACCCAACATGTTATTTATCTTATTGGAGAGACGCCACTAGTGAACTGTGGACCCCGGTCCATTCTTTTCCATCTGAAATACAACCTACTGCAATCATTGTTCTCTGTTGTTCTTTGCAAGCAAACATGATTCTCCGCACCATACGTTTAATCATTTGTTTACAGCAAGCCGGTGAGATTGACAACCTCACCGTTAAGTTGGGGCAAAGTATTTTGATTGTGTTGTGCAGGTTCCACGTTGGCGCCGGAATCTCTGGTGTTGCGCCGCACTACACTCCTTCACCAACAATCTTCACGTGGCCTTCATCTCCTACTAGTTCGATAACCTTGGTTTCTTACTGGGGGAAAACTTGCTGCTGTACGCATCACACCTTCCTCTTGGGGTTTCCAACGGACGTGTGCTTCACGCGTCATCAAGCTATTTTTCTGGCGCCGTTGCCGGGGAGATCAAGACACGCTGCAAGGGGAGTCTCTCACATCCAATCTCTTTACTTTGTTTATTGTCTTGATTTATTTTATTTTCTATCTTGTTTGCTTTCTTTATATCAAAAACACAAAAAAAATTAGTTACTTGTTTTACTTTATTTAATTCAGTTTGCTTTACTTATTTTTATTATTGTTAAAATGAATACTCCTGAGAACACTAAGTTGTGTGACTTCACTAGCACAAATAATAATGATTTCATATGCACTCCTATTGCTCCACCTGCTACTACAGCAGAATTTTATGAAATTAAACCTGCTTTACTAAATATTGTTATGAGAGAGAAATTTTCTGGTGTTAGTACTGATGATACTGCTGCCCATCTTAATAATTTTGTTGAACTTTGTGAAATGCAAAAGTATAAGGATGTAGATGGGGACATTATAAAACTGAAATTGTTTCCTTTCTCCTTAAGAGGAAGAGCTAAAGATTGGTTGCCATCTTTGCCTAAGAATAGTATTGATTCATGGACTAAATGTAAAGATGCTTTCAATGGAAGATATTATCCTCCTGCTAAAATTATATCTTTGAGAAGTAGCATTATGAATTTTAAGCAATTGGATAATGAACATGTTGCCCAAGCATGGGAAAGAATGAAATCTTTGGTAAATAATTGCCCTACCCATGGACTAACTACTTGGATGATCATCCAAACCTTTTATGCAGGATTAAATTTTTCTTCGAGGAACCTATTGGATTCAGCTGCTGGAGGTACTTTTATGTCCATCACTTTGGGTGCTGCAACAAAGCTTCTTGATGATATGATGATCAACTACTCTGAATGGCACACTGAAAGGACTCCTCAAAGTAAGAAGGTAAATTCTGTTGAAGAAACCTCCTCCTTGAGTGATAAGATTGATGTTATTATGTCTATGCTTGTTAATGGTAGATCTAATGTTGATACTAATAATGTTCCTTTAGCTTCATTGGTTGCTCAAGAAGAGCATGTTGATGTGAACTTCATTAAAATAGTAATTTCAACAACAATGCTTATAGGAATAATTTTGGTAACAACAACTATAGGCCATATCCTTCTAATAATGGTTATGGTTATGGTAATTCTTACAACAATAGTAGGAGTGTACCCTCTGGTCTTGAAGTCATGCTTCAAGAATTTATTAGTACACAAACTGCTTTTAACAAATCTGTTGAGGAAAAGCTTGGTAAAATTGATGTTCTTGCTTCTAAGGTTGATAGTCTTGCTGCTGATGTTGATCTTTTAAAACTGAAAGTTATGCCTAATGAAACTAAAGATATTAAGTCATTTGCTACATCAAACGCTATACAAGTTTGAATTAATGACAATATTAGAATGATGGCTGAATTGCATGCTAGGTGGGAAAGAGAAGAAAAACTTGCTAAAGAAAATAATGTAGCTAAAGTTTGGACTATTACCACCACTAGTCATGTTGATGCTTCACATGTTGCTAAACCTCCTACTATCAATGGTAAAATAATTGGTGTTGGCAATGTTTCTACTTCTAATACAAAGCATGCAAAATTGCCTGAAACTCGCTGAAACTCGTGTGTGATAAAAGTGCTGAAATTTTTCGAGTATTGGGGACAATGATCCCATTGCTTTAGATCATAATGGTTTTGATTTTGATAATTGTCATATCTCTGAAGTTATTAAGTTCTTGCAAAAACTTGCTAGAAGTCCTAATGCTAGTGCTATAAACTTGGCCTTTACAAAACATATTACAAATGCTCTCATTAAAGCTAGAGAAGAGGAATTAAAACTTGAAGCTTCTATTCCTAGCAAGTTGGAAGATGGTTGGGAGCCCATCATTAAAATGAAGGTCAATGATTTTTATTGTAATGCTTTATGTGATCTTGGTGCAAGTATTTCTGTTATGCCTAAGAAACTCTATGATATGCTTGACTTGCCACCTTTGAAATATTGTTATTTGGATGTTAATCTTGCTGATAATTCTATAAAGAAACCTTTGGGGAGGATTGACAATGTTCACATTACGGTTAACAATAACCTTGTCCCCGTTGATTTTGTTGTCTTGGATATTGAATGCAATGCATCTTGTCCTATTATTTTGGGAAGACCCTTTCTTCGAACTGTTGGTGCTATTATTGATATGAAAGAAGGAAATATTAAATATCAATTCCCTCTTAAGAAAGGTATGGAACACTTCCCTAGAAAGAGAATGAAGTTGCCTTTTGATTCTATTATTAGAACAAATTATGATGTTGATGCTTCTTCTCTTGATGTTACTTGATTTACACTTTTTGCGCCAAGCTGAAAGGCGTTAAACAAAAGCGCTTATGGGAGACAACCCATTATTTTATTTCTGCAATTTTTGTTTTATATTTGAGTCAAGGTGCTTGTTACTACTGTAGCAATACCTTTGTATCTTTACTTTATTGCATTTTTGTGCCAAGTAAAGTCTTTGATAGAAGGTTGATACTACATTTGGATTTCTGCGCAGAAACATATTTTTAGCTGTCACGAATTTGAATTGTTCTCTCTGTAGGAGAATCTAAAAATTCTGTAAAAACTCATGAGTAATCCTGAGATATGTACGAAACTTTCATTCAATTTGAGCTTCTTCATCTGAGCATGTTAAGTGCCTCGAAAAAATTCATCTTTACGGACTGTTCTGTTTTGACAGATTCTGCCTTTTATTTCACATTGCCTCTTTTACTGTGTTTGAGTGGATTTCTTTGCTCCATTAAATTTCAGTATCCTTGGGTAATGTCCAGAAGTGTTGGGAATGATTGTGTCCTTGCTTAACATGTGAATTTTTGATTATGCACTAACCCTCTAATGAGATTGTTTTGAGTCTGGTGTGAAGGAAGTTTTCAAGGATCAAGAGAGGAGGATGATATAATATGATCAAGAAGAGTGAAAAGTCTAAGCTTGGGGATGCCCCCGTGGTTCATCCCTGCATATTTCAAGAAGACTCGAGCATCTAACCTTGGGGATGCCCAAGGCATCCCCTTCTTCATCAACAACTTATCAGGTCACCTCTAGTGAAACTATATTTTTATTCCGTCACATCTTATGTGCTTTACTTGGAGCGTCTGTGTGATTTTATTTTTGTTTGTGTTTGAATAAATTCGGATCCTAACATTCCTTGTGTGGGAGAAAGACACGCTCCGCTTTTTCATATTGAACACTGGTGTTCTTAGTTTTACTTTTAATGTTCATGGCGAAAGTTGAAAGCCGCTTCATTTATTGCTATTTGGTTGGAAACAGAAAATGCTTCATGTGGTAATTGGTATGTTGTCTTGAATAATTTGATACTTGGCAATTTTTTTGAGCTCTCAAGTAGATCATGTTTAAGCTCTTGCATCATGTGGTTTAAACCTATTAGTGGAGAACTACCGTAGAGCTTGTTGAAATTTGGTTTGCATGATTGGTCTCTCTAAAGTCTAGACATTTTCTGGTAAAAGTGTTTGAGCAACAAGGAAGACTGTGTAGAGTCTCATAATGCTTGCAATATGTTCTTATGTAAGTTTTGTTGTACCGATTCATACTTTTGTTTGCTTCAAACAACCTTGCTAGCCAAAGCCTTGTACTGAGAGGGAATGCTTCTCGTGCATCCAAAACCTTGAGCCAAAACCTATGCAATTTGTGTCCACCATAACTACCTACTATGTGGTATTTTTCTTCCATTCCAAAGTAAATTGCTTGCGTGCTACCTTTAAAAAATTTCATTCCTTGTCTTTGCAATACATAGCTCATGGGAAAGTAGCCTAAAAAACTATTGTGGTAATGAATATGTCGCTTATGTATCTTAGTTCTTATAAGTTGCTTGTTGAGCGGTAACCATGTTTCTGGGGACGCCATCAACCTGTCACACTTTTGTTGAATATGATGTGAGTTGCTATGCATGTTCGTCTTGTTTGAAGTAAGGGAGATTTGCCATGAGTTAAATGGTTTGAGTATGCATATTGTTAGAGAAGAACATTGGGCCGCTAACCAAAGCCATGTATCGTGGTGGAAGTTTCAGCTTGGACATTAATCTTCAAACCTCTTATGAGAATATTATCTGTTGTTGAATGCTTAAAGCATAAAAGAGGAGTCCATTATCTGTTTTCTATGTGTTGTCCCGGTATGGATGTCCTCAAGTTGAGATCTATCAAAATTGAGAGATCAAATGCGATCTATCTCCTTGGACCTTTGTGCAGGTGGCATAGAGGTACCCCTTTGTGACACTTGGTTGAAACATATGTAATGCAATGATAATCCATGGAAATCCGAGCTAATTAGGACAAGGAGCGGGAACTATTAGTATTCGATGCATGAGGCTTGCAACTTATAGGAGGTTTTATGCATAACACATATGAATTATTACTACCGTTGACAAAATTGTTTCCATGTTTTAAAAATAAGAAGCTCTAGCACATGAGTAATCCCTGCTTCCCTCTGCGAAGGGCTTTTCTTTTACTTTATGATTGAGTCAGTTTACCTACTTCTTTCTATCTTAGAAGCAAACACTTGTGTCAACTGTGTGCATTGATTCTTACATACTTGATTATTTGCACTCATCATATTACTTTGTGTTGACAATTATCCATGATATATACATGTTGAAAGTTGAAAGCAACTGCTGAAACTTAAATCTTCCTTTGTGTTGCTTCAAAACCTTCTATTAAGAATCTATTGCTTTATGAGTTAACTCTTATGCAAGACTTGTTGATGCTCGTCTTGAAAGTACTATTAATGAAAAGTCTTTGCTATATGATTCAGTTGTTTAGTCATTATCTATTTGTTAACAAACTATAGACCATTGCTTTGAATCACTTCATTCATCTCATATGCTTTACAATAGTATTGATCAAGATCATGATGGTAGCATGTAACTTCAGAAATTATCCTTTTTATCGTTTACCTACTCGAGGGCGAGTAGGAACTAAGCTTGGGGATGCTTGATACGTCTCAAACGTATCTATAATTTCTTATGTTACATGCTAGTTTTATGACAATACTCACATGTTTTATATACACTTTATATCATTTTTATGCATTTTCCGGCACTAACCTATTAACAAGATGCCGAAGCGTCAGTTCCTTTTTTCTGCTGTTTTTGGTTTCAGAAATCCTACACAGGAAATATTATCGGAAGTGGACGAAACAAAAGCCCACGGTCTTATTTTCCACGGAGCCTTCCAGAACACCGAAGAGGAGACGAAGAGGGGCCACGAGGCGGCCACACCATAGGGGGGCGCGGCCCCACCCCTGGCCGCGCCGCCATATGGGGTGGGCCCCTCGGGCGTCCCTCGACTCTGCCCCTTCGCCTATATAATCCTTCCGTCGCGAAAACCCTAGTACCGAGAGCCACTATACGAGAAAAGTTACTGAGACGCCGCCGCCGTCAACCCCATCTCGGGGGTTCGAAGATCGCCTCCGGCACCTGCCGGAGAGGGGAATCATCACCGGAGGGCTCTACACCACCATGCCCGCCTCCGGACTGATGCGTGAGTAGTTCATCCTTGGACTATGGGTCCATAGCAGTAGCTAGATGGTTGTCTTCTCCTATTGTGCTATCATGTTTAGATCTTGTGAGCTGCCTATCATGATCAAGATCATCTATTTGTAATGCTACATGTTGTGTTTGTTGGGATCCGATGAATATGGAATACTATGTCAAGTTGATTATCGATCTATCATATATGTGTTGTTTATGATCTTGCATGCTCTCTGTTACTAGTAGAGGCTCTGGCCAAGTTTATACTTGTAACTCCAAGAGGGAGTATTTATGCTCGATAGTGGGTTCATGTCTCCATTGAATGCTGGGAGTGACAGCAACCCCTAAGGTTGTGGATGTGCTGTTGCCACTAGGGATAAAACATCAATGCTTTGTCTAAGGGTATTTGTATTGTTTACATTACGCACATTATTTAATGCAATTGTCTGTTGTTTGCAACTTAATACTGGAAGGGGTGCGGATGCTAACCCGAAGGTGGACTTTTTAGGCATAGATGCATGCTGGATAGCGGTCTATGTTCTTTGTCATAATGCCCTAAGTAAATCTCATAGTAGTCATCATGATATGAACGTGCATTGTTATGCCCTCTCTATTTGTCAATTGCCCAACTGTAATTTATTCACCCAACATGTTATTTATCTTATTGGAGAGACACCACTAGTGAACTGTGGACCCCGATCCATTCTTTTACATCTGAAATACAACCTACTGCAATCATTGTTCTCTGTTGTTCTTTGCAAGCAAACATCATTCTCCACGCCATACGTTTAATCCTTTGTTTGGCAAGCCGGTGAGATTGACAACCTCACCGTTAAGTTGGGGCAAAGTATTTTGATTGTGTTGTGCAGGTTCCACGTTGGCGCCGGAATCCCTGGTGTTGCGGCGCACTACACTCCTTCACCAACAACCTTCACGTGGCCTTCATCTCCTACTGGTTCGATAACCTTGGTTTCTTACTGAGGGAAAACTTTCTGATGTACGCATCACACATTCCTCTTGGGGTTCCCAACGGACGTGTGCTTCACGCGTCATCAGAGGGCTCTACCGGTTGCTATGTGGTTCATCTCTCTCTCCCATGGTGTGATCTTTATGTGATCATGAGCTTTGTAATCTAGTTGAATATGTAGATGTTACTCTTGTCTATTATGCACTCTAGAGGTTACTATGAATATGAACTCCGGAGTCACTCTCCACGGTGCGATGGTGACAGTGTGCGCATCGTGTGTGATTCCTTTATGATGTTGTGGAGCTTGTTTACTCTTGCTTGAGGTGTGCTTTTGCAGCCCTACACAATGAATGGTGTTTGTTATCCAACAAGAGAGTGTTTGAGAGTAGCATTTATCTATTCAATTATGTGATCATTGTTGAGAGTGTCCACTAGTGAAAGTATGATCCCTAGGCCTTTTTTTCTAAGCATTGAAACACTGTTTCCAACAAGTTCTGCTACATGTTCGCTTGCTGCCATTTTTATTTCAGATTGCAATTACTACTTATAATCATCCATATTGCTTGTATTTCACTATCTCTTCGCCGAACTAGTGCACCTATACTTCTGACAAGTGTATTAGGTGTGTTGGGGACACAAGAGACTTCTTGTATCTTAATTGCAGGGTTGCTTGAGAGGGATATATTTGACCTCTACCTCCCTGAGTTCGATAAACCTTGGGTGATTCACTTAAGGGAAACTTGCTCGCTGTTCTACAAACCTCTCGCTTTTGGAGGCCCAACACCGTCTACGGGAATAGAAGCGTGCGTAGACATCAAGCTATTTTCTGGCGCCGTTGCCGGGGAGGTAAGGTAAAAGGTATTCACATCCTCCGACTACTAAGCTATTTCCTAGCACTGTTGCCGTTGTGTGAGTGCTCGAAGGTATCTCCTTTAGGTTCTGCAATTTTATCTTTTTGTCTCTTGTTTTTATTTTCACTAGTTAGGCTTAATGGAAAACAACAAAAAATTAGAGATCTTTATGAACTTTATATTGAATTAGGACATGATGTGTTTGAAGAGAGAATTAAAAAACCCATGGAACTTTGTTTGCAAAATAGTTGTAGCAATGTTTTTAGCATGAATTCTTTGAACACTATTATTTTTAATGCTATGGAAAAGTCTAAGCTTGGGGAAGCTGGTTGTGATATTTTTAGTCCCCTGATGGCGCATGATGCACACGTACGTTGGGAACCCCAAGAGGAAGGTGTGATGCGCACAGCAGCAATTTTTTCCCTCAGTAAGAAACCAAGGTTATCGAACCAGTAGGAGATGAAGGCCACGTGAAGGTTGTTGGTGAAGGAGTGTAGTGCGGCGCAACACCAGGGATTCCGGCGCCAACGTGGAACCTGCACAACACAATCAAAATACTTTGCCCCAACTTAATAGTGAGGTTGTCAATCTCACCGGCTTGCCGTAAACAAAGGATTAAACGTATGGTGTGGAGAATGATGTTTGTTTGCAAAGAACAACAGAGAACAATGATTGCAGTAGATTGTATTTCAGATGTAAAAGAATGGACCGGGGTCCACAGTTCACTAGTGGTGTCTCTCCAATAAGATAAATAGCATGTTGGGTGAAAAAATTACAGTTGAGCAATTGACAAATAGAGAGGGCATAACAATGCACATACATATCATGATGACTACTATGAGATTTACTTAGGGCATTACGACAAAGAACATAGACCGCTATCCAGGATGCATCTATGCCTAAAAAGTCCACCTTCGGGTTAGCATCCGCACCCCTTCTAGTATTAAGTTGCAAACAACAGACAATTGCATTAAGTACTGTGCGTAATGTAAACAATACAAATATCCTTAGACAAAGCATTGATGTTTTATCCCTAGTGGCAACAACACATCCACAACCTTAGAACTTTCCGTCACTCGTCCCGCATTCAATGGAGGCATGAACCCACTATCGAGCATAAATACTCCCTCTTGGAGTTACAAGTATCAACTTGGCCGAGCCTCTACTAGCAACGGAGAGCATGCAAGATCATAAATAACACATATATGATAGATCAATAATCAACTTGGCATAGTATTCCATATTCATCGGATCCCAACAAACACAACATGTAGCATTACAAATAGATGATCTTGATCATGATAGGCAGCTCACAAGATCTAAACATGATAGCACAAGAGGAGAAGACAACCATCTACCTATCGCTATGGACCCATAGTCCAAGGATGAACTACTCACGCATCAATCCGGAGGCGGGCATGGTGATGTAGAGCCCTCCGGTGATGATTCCCCTCTCCGGCAGGGTGCCGGAGGCGATCTTCGTAACCCCGAGATGGGGTTGACGGCGGCGGCGTCTCGCATGTTTTCTCGTATCGTGGCTCTCGGTACTAGGGTTTTCGCGACGGAGAGATTATATAGGTGAAGGGGCAGAGTCGGGGGACGCTCGAGGGGCCCACCCCATAAGGCGGCGCGGCCAGGGGTGGGGCCTGATGTCTACGGGTGCTTCTATTCTTGTAGACAGTGTTGGGCCTCCAAGAGCAGAGGTTTTTATAACAGCAGCAAGTTTCCCTTAAGTGGATCACCCAAGGTTTATCGAACTCAGGGAGGAAGAGGTCAAAGATATCCCTCTCAAGCAACCCTGCAATCACGATACAAGAAGTCTCTTGTGTCCCCAACACACCTAATACACTTGTCAGATGTATAGGTTCACTAGTTCGGCGAAGAGATAGTAAAATACAGGTGGTATGAATGAATATGAGCAGTAGTAACGGCGCCGTAAAAGTGCTTGTCGGCGTGCGATTGATGGTAGTAATATTGCAGGAAGTAAAGATGCAGTAAAACAAGTAAACAAGCGATGATTGCAGTATTTGGAAACAAGGCCTAGGGATCATACTTTCACTAGTGGACACTCTCAACATTGATCACATAATAAATAAGTTCTCTTCCTTTGTGCTACATATACTCTTGTTTGATAATGAACACCATTCGTTGTGTAGGGCTACAAGAGCACCTCAATGCCGGAGTTAACAAGCTCCACAACATTCGACATTCATATTTAAGTAACCTTTAGAGCATAATAGAACTTTGCAATTTTAACCGAGTACTAACATAGCATGCACACTGTCACCATCACACTATGAAAGGGGGAATAGATCACATCAATACTATCATAGTATCAATTAACTCCATAACCTACAAGAGATTATGATCATAGCCTACGCCAAGTACTACACGATGCACACACTGTCACCATTACACCGTGAAGGAGGAATAGACTACTTTAATAACATCACAAGAGTAGCACATAGACTAATAGTGATACAAAACTCATATGAATCTCAATCATGTAAGGCAGCTCATGAGATCATTGTATTGAAGTACATAGGAGAGAGATTAACCACATAGCTACCGGTACAGCCCCGAGCCTCGATGGAGAACTACTCCCTCCTCATGGGAGACAAGCAGCGTTGATGAAGATGGCGGTGGTGTCGATGGAGATGCCTTCCGGGGGCACTTCCCCGTCCCGGCGGCGTGCCGGAACAGAGACTCCTGTCCCCCAGATCTTGGCTTCGCGATGGCGGCGGCTCTGGAAGGTTTCTCGTACCGTGGCTTTTTCGTCTCGAGGTTTTAGGTCAGGGACCTTTAAATAGGCGAAGAGGCGGAGTCGGAAGGCTGACGGGGGCGCCACACAATAGGGGGGCCCCCCCCTTGGGCCGCGCCGCCCTATCATCTGGTGGCTCTCGGGTGTTCTGGAAGCTTCGTGGAATTCTAAGATGCTGGGCGTTGATTTCGTCCGATTCCGAGAATATTTCCTTACTAGGATTTCTGAAACCAAAAACAGCAGAAAACAACAACTGGCACTTCGGCATCTCGTCAATAGGTTAGTTCCGGAAAACGCATCAAAACGATGTAAAGTGTGTATAAAACATGTGAGTATCATCATAAAAGTAGCATGGAACATAAGAAATTATAGATACGTTTGAGACGTATCAAGCATCCCCAAGCTTAGTTCCTACTCGCCCTCGTGTAGGTAAACGATAACAAGGATAATTTCTGGAGTGACATGCTATCATCATCTTGATCATACTATTGTAAAGCATATGTAATGAATGCAGCGATTCGAAGCAATGATGAAGATAATGAGTAAACAAATGAATCATATAGCAAAGACTTTTCATGACGAATACTTTCAAGACAAGTATCAATAAGACTTGCATAAGAGTTAACTCATAAAGCAATAAATTCATAGTAGAAAGCTTTGAAGCAACACAAAGGGAGATATAAGTTTCAGCGGTTGCTTTCAACTTCAACATGTATATCTCATGGATATTTGTCAACATAAAGCAATATAACAAGTGCAATAGGTAAACATGTAAGAATCAATGCACTCAGTTCACACAAGTGTTTGCTTCTAAGATAGAAAGAAGTAGGTAAACTGACTCAACATAAAGTAAAAGAATGGCCCTTCGCAGAGGGAAGCAGGGATTAAATCATGTGCTAGAGCTTTTTAAGTTTTGAAATCATATAGAGAGCATAAAAGTAATGTTTTGAGAGGTGTTTGTTGTTGTCAACGAATGGTAATGGGTACTCTAACTACCTTATTAACCAGACTTTCAAGAGCGGCTCCCATGAAGGACGTTATCTCTACCAGCAAGGTAGATCATCCCTCTTCTCTTTTGTTTACACATGTATTTTAGTTTTATTTATGGTTGGCACTCCTCCCAACCTTTTGCTTTCACAAGCCATGGCTAACCGAATCCTCGGGTGCCTTCCAACATTCACATACCATGAAGGAGTGTCTATTTGCAAAATTAAGTTGCTTACTGATGAATCAGGGCAAAACACGTGAAGAGAATTATTATTAGTGAAGGTTAATTAATTGGGGATGGGAACCCCATTGCCAGCTCTTTTTGCAAAATTATTGGATAAGCGGATGTAGCCACTAGTCCATTGGTGAAAGTCTGTCAGAAGTAAATGACAAGGTTGAAAGATAAACACCACATACTTCCTCATGAGCTATAAAACATTGACACAAATAAGGAGTAATAAAGTTTTGAATTGTTTAAAGGTAGCACATGAAGTAATTTACTTTGGAATGGCAGAGAAATACCATGTGGTAGGTAGGTATGGTGGACACAAATGGCATAGTTTTGGCTCAAGGATTTGGATGCACGAGAAGAATTCCTCTCAATACAAGGCTAGGCTAGCAAGGTTGTTTGAAGCAAACCCAAGTATAAAACTGTGCAGCAAGACTCACATATGAACATATTGTAAGCATTATAAGACTTTACATCGTTGATGTCTACGGGAGCTTCTATTCTTGTAGACAGTGTTGGGCCTCCAAGAGCAGAGGTTTGTAGAACAGCAGCAAGTTTCCCTTAAGTGGATCACCCAAGGTTTATCGAACTCAGGGAGGAAGAGGTCAAAGATATCCCTCTCATGCAACCCCGCAACCACAAAGCAAGAAGTCTCTTGTGTCCCCAACACACCTAATAGGTGTACTAGTTCGGCGAAGAGATAGTGAAATACAGGTGGTATGAATATATATGAGCAGTAGCAACGGCACCGGAAAAGTGCTTTGCCCGGGACGAGTAAACAAGCAGTAGTAACGCAGCAGTAGTAACGCAATAAAACAAGTAAACAAGCAGCGATAGCGATATTTAGGAACAAGGCCTAGGGATTAGACTTTCACTAGTGGACACTCTCAACTTTGATCACATAACAGAATAGATAAATGCATACTCTACACTCTTGTTGGATGATGAACACATTGCGTAGGATTACACGAACCCTCAATGCCGGAGTTAACAAGCTCCACAATTCAATGTTCATATTTAAATAACCTTAGAGTGCAAGAAAGATCAACACGACTAAACCAAGTACTAACACAAGCATGCACACTGTCACCTTCACACTATGTAGGAGGAATAGATCACATCAATACTATCATAGCAATAGTTAACTTCACAATCTACAAGAGATCATGATCATAGCATACGCCAAGTACTAACACGGATGCACACACTGTCACCATTACACCGTGCAGGAGGAATAAACTACTTTAATAACATCACTAGAGTAGCACATAGATAAATTGTGATACAAAACACATTGCAATCATAAAGAGATATAAATAAGCACTTCACTATGCCATGCATAACAGTGAATAAGTATTCTGTGAATTATAGCCTAAGAGACCCACACGGTGCACACACTGTCACCTTTACACACGTGGGACAAGGAGTCTCCGGAGATCACATAAGTAAAACTCACTTGACTAGCACAATGACATCTAGATTACAAGCATCATCATATGAATCTCAATCATGTAAGACAGCTCAAGATTATTGTATTGAAGTACATAGGAGAGAGATGAACCACATAGCTACCGGTAAAGCCCCGAGCCTCGATGGAGAACTACTCCCTCCTCATGGGAGACAGCAGCGTTGATGGAGATGGCGGTGGTGTCGATGGAGGAGCCTTCCGGGGGCACTTCCCCGCTCCGGCAGGGTGCCGGAACGGAGACTCCTGTCCCCCAGATCTTGGCTTCGCGATGGCGGCGGCTCTGGAAGGTTTTCCGTATCGTGGTTCTTCGCATCAGGGGTTTCGCGACGGAGGCTTTAAGTAGGCGGAAGGGCAGAGTCGGAGGGGTGACGAGGGGCCCACACCATAGGGCGGCACGGGCCCCCCCTTGGCCGCGCGGCCCTATGGTGGCGGCGCCTCGTCGCCCCACTTCGTATCCCTTTCGGTCTTCTGGAAGGTTCGTGGCAAAATAGGACCCTGGGTCTTGATTTCGTCCAATTACGAGAATATTTCGTTACTAGGATTTCTGAAACCAAAAACAGCAGAAAACAGCAACTGGCTCTTCGGCATCTTGTTAATAGGTTAGTTCCGGAAAATGCACGAATATGACATAAAGTGTGCATAAAACATGTAGGTATCATCAATAATATGGCATGGAACATAAGAAATTATCGATACGTCGGAGACGTATCAGCATCCCCAAGCTTAGTTATGCTCGTCCCGAGCAGGTAAAACGATAACAAAGATAATTTCTGAAGTGACATGCCATCATAACCTTGATCATACTATTTGTAAACATATGTAATGAATGCAGCGATCAAAACAATGGTAATGACATGAGTAAACAAGTGAATCATAAAGCAAAGACTTTTCATGAATAGTACTTCAAGACAAGCATCAATAAGTCTTGCATAAGAGTTAACTCATAAAGCAATAAATCAAAGTAAAGGTATTGAAGCAACACAAAGGAAGATTAAGTTTCAGCGGTTGCTTTCAACTTGTAACATGTATATCTCATGGATAATTGTCAACATAGAGTAATATAACAAGTGCAATATGCAAGTATGTAGGAATCAATGCACAGTTCACACAAGTGTTTGCTTCTTGAGGTGGAGAGAGATAGGTGAACTGACTCAACATAAAAGTAAAAAAGAATGGTCCTTCAAAGAGGAAAGCATCGATTGCTATATTTGTGCTAGAGCTTTTATTTTGAAAACAAGAAACAATTTTGTCAACGGTAGTAATAAAGCATATGAGTTATGAAAGTTATATCTTACAAGTTGCAAGCCTCATGCATAGTATACTAATAGTGCCCGCACCTTGTCCTAATTAGCTTGGACTACCGGATCTTTGCAATACACATGTTTTAACCAAGTGTCACAATGGGGTACCTCCATGCCGCCTTGTACAAAGGTCTAAGGAGAAAGCTCGCATTTTGGATTTCTCGCTTTTGATTATTCTCAACTTAGACATCCATACCGGGACAACATGGACAACAGATAATGGACTCCTCTTTAATGCATAAGCATGTGGCAACAATTATTATTCTCATATGAGATTGAGGATATATGTCCAAAACTGAAACTTCCACCATGAATCATGGCTTTAGTTAGCGGCCCAATGTTCTTCTCTAACAATATGCATGCTCCAACCATTAAGGTGGTAGATCTCTCTTACTTCGGACAAGACGGACATGCATAGCAACTCACATGATATTCAACAAAGAATAGTTGATGGCGTCCCCGTAAACATGGTTATCGCACAACAAGCAATTTAATAAGAGATAAAGTGCATAAGTACATATTCAATACCACAATAGTTTTTAAGCTATTTGTCCCATGAGCTATATATTGCAAAGGTGAATGATGGAATTTTAAAGGTAGCACTCAAGCAATTTACTTTGGAATGGCGGATAAATACCATGTAGTAGGTAGGTATGGTGGACACAAATGGCATAGTGGTTGGCTCAAGGATTTTGGATGCATGAGAAGTATTCCCTCTCGATACAAGGTTTAGGCTAGCAAGGTTATTTGAAACAAACACAAGGATGAACGGTGCAGCAAAACTCACATAAAAGACATATTGAAAACATTATAAGACTCTACACCGTCTTCCTTGTTGTTCAAAACTCAATACTAGAAATTATCTAGACTTTAGAGAGACCAAATATGCAAACCAAATTTTAGCAAGCTCTATGTGTTTCTTCATTAGTGGGTGCAAAGTATATGATGCAAGAGCTTAAACATGAGCACAACAATTGCCAAGTATCAAATTATCCAAGACATTTTAGAATTACTACATGTAGTATTTTCCAATTCCAACCATATAACAATTTAACGAAGAAGAAACTTCGCCATGAATACTATGAGTAGAGCCTAAGGACATACTTGTCCATATGCTACAGCGGAGCGTGTCTCTCTCCCATAAAGTGAATGCTAGGATCGATTTTATTCAAACAAAACAAAAACAAAAACAAACCGACGCTCCAAGCAAAGTGCATAAGATGTGACGGAATAAAAATATAGTTTCAGGGGAGGAACCTGATAATGTTGTCGATGAAGAAGGGGATGCCCAAGGCATCCCCAAGCTTAGACGCTTGAGTCTTCTTAGAATATGCAGGGGTGAACCACCGGGGCATCCCCAAGCTTAGAGCTTTCACTCTCCTTGATCATATTGTATCATACTCCTCTCTTGATCCTTGAAAACTTCCTCCACACCAAACTCGAAACAACTCATTAGAGGGTTAGTGCACAATAAAAATTAACATGTTCAGAGGTGACACAATCATTCTTAACACTTCTGGACATTGCATAAAGCTACTGGACATTAATGGATCAAAGAAATTCATCCAACATAGCAAAAGAGGCAATGCGAAATAAAAGGCAGAATCTGTCAAAACAGAGCAGTCCGTAAAGATGGATTTTATTAGGGCACCAGACTTGCTCAAATGAAAATGCCCAAATTGAATGAAAGTTGCGTACATATCTGAGGATCACTCACGTAAATTGGCTTAATTTTATGAGTTACCTACAGAGAATTAGACCCAGATTCGTGACAGCAAAGAAATCTGTTTCTGCGCAGTAATCCAAATCTAGTATCAACCTTACTATCAAAGACTTTACTTGGCACAACAAAACACAAAACTAAGATAAGGAGAGGTTGCTACAGTAGTAACAACTTCCAAGACACAAATATAAAATAGAGGTACTGTAGCAAAATAAACACATGGGTTATCTCCCAAGAAGTTCTTTCTTTATAGCCATTAAGATGGGCTCAACGAGCTTTAATGATGCTCACATGAAAAATAGAGTATGAAGCAAAAGAGAGCATCAAGAGGCAAATTCAAAACAAATTTAAGTCTAACATGCTTCCTATGCATAGGAATCTTGTAAATAAACAAGTTCATGAAGAGCAAAGTAACAAGCATAGGAAGATAAAACAAGTGTAGCTTCAAAAATTTCAGCACATAGAGAGGTGTTTTAGTAACATGAAAATATCTACAACCATATTTTCCTCTCTCATAATAACTTTCAGTAGCAACATGAGCAAACTCAACAATATAACTATCAAATGAAACATTCTTATCATGAGTCTCATGCATAAAATTATTACTCTCCACATAGGCATAATCAATTTTATTAGTTGTAGTGGGAGCAAATTCAACAAAGTAGCTATCATTATTATTCTCATCAAGTGTAGGAGGCATAGTATAATCACAACAAAATTTACTCTCCATAGTAGGTGGCACCAAAAGACCACTATCATTATAGTCATCATAAATAGGAGGCAAAGTATCATCAAAGAAAATTTTCTCCTCAATGCTTGGGGGACTAAAAAGATCATGAAAACCAGCTTCCCCAAGCTTAGAACTTTCTATATTATTATCAACAATGGTGTTCAAAGCGTTCATACTAATATTACTACCAGCATGCAAATAAGGTTCCATAGGTTTTTTAATTTTCGCATCAAACCATCCATGTCTTGACTCAGGAAATAGTACAAAAAGCTCACAGATGTTTTCCATTATGCCTTACTAGTGTAAAACAAGAAACAAAAAGATGCAATTGCAGGATCTAAAGTAAATAGCTTCGAGCATACACACAACGGCACCAGAAAAGTACTTTACCTGGGACCGGAGTATGAGTGCCTTTTACCTTTCCTCCCCGGCAACGGCGCCAGAAAAGTGCTTGATGTCTACGGGTGCTTCTATTATTGTAGACAGTGTTGGGCCTCCAAGAGCGAGAGGTTTGTAGAACAGCAGACAAGTTTCCCTTAAGTGGATCACCCAAGGTTTATCGAACTCGGGGAGGAAGAGGTCAAAGATATCCCTCTCATGCAACCCCGCAACCACAAAGCAAGAAGTCTCTTGTGTCCCCAACACACCTAATAGGTGTACTAGTTCGGCGAAGAGATAGTGAAATACAGGTGGTATGAATATATATGAGCAGTAGCAACGGCACCGGAAAAGTGCTTTGCCCGGGACGATAAACAAGCGGTAGTAACGCAACAGTAGTAACGCAGTAAAACAAGAAACAAGCAGCGATAGCGATATTTAGGAACAAGGCCTAGGGATTAGACTTTCACTAGTGGACACTCTCAACTTTGATCACATAACAGAATAGATAAATGCATACTCTACACTCTTTTTGGATGATGAACACATTGCGTAGGATTACACGAACCCTCAATGCCGGAGTTAACAAGCTCCACAATTCAATGTTCATATTTAAATAACCTTAGAGTGCAAGAAAGATCAACACGACTAAACCAAGTACTAACACAGCATGCACACTGTCACCTTCACACTCTGTAGGAGGAATAGATCACATCAATACTATCATAGCAATAGTTAACTTCACAATCTACAAGAGATCATGGTCATAGCATACGCCAAGTACTAACACGGATGCACACACTGTCACCATTACACCGTGCAGGAGGAATAAACTACTTTAATAACATCACTAGAGTAGCACATAGATAAATTGTGATACAAAACACATTGCAATCATAAAGAGATATAAATAAGCACTTCACTATGCCATTCATAACAGTGAATAAGTATTCCGTGAATTATAGCCTAAGAGACCCACACGGTGCACACACTCGTCACCTTTACACACGTGGGACAAGGAGTCTCCGGAGATCACATAAGTAAAACTCACTTGACTAGCACAATGACATCTAGATTACAAGCATCATCATATGAATCTCAATCATGTAAGGCAGCTCATGAGATTATTGTATTGAAGTACATAGGAGAGAGATGAACCACATAGCTACCGGTACAGCCCCGAGCCTCGATGGAGAACTACTCCCTCCTCATGGGAGACAGCAACGTTGATGGAGATGGTGGTGGTGTCGATGGAGGAGCCTTCCGGGGGCACTTCCCCGCTCCGACAGGGTGCCGGAACAGAGACTCCTGTCCCCCAGATCTTGGCTTCGCGATGGCGGCGGCTCTGGAAGGTTTTCCGTATCGTGGTTCTTCGCATCAGGGGTTTCGCGACGGAGGCTTTAAGTAGGCGGAAGGGCAGAGTCGGAGGGCTGACGAGGGGCCCACACCATAGGGCGGCGCGGGCCCCCTTGGCCGCGCGGCCCTATGGTGGCGGCGCCTCGTCGCCCCACTTCGTATCCCTTTCGGTCTTCTGGAAGGTTCGTCGCAAAATAGGACCCTGGGTCTTGATTTCGTCCAATTCCGAGAATATTTCGTTACTAGGATTTCTGAAACCAAAAACAGCAGAAAACAAAGAATCGGCTCTTCGGCATCTTGTTAATAGGTTAGTTCCAGAAAATGCACGAATATGACATAAAGTGTGCATAAAACATGTAGGTATCATCAATAATATGGCATGGAACATAAGAAATTATCGATACGTCGGAGACGTATCAATCGTCTTCCTTGTTGTTCAAACACCTTAACCAGAAAATATCTAGACTCTAGAGACCAATCATGCAAACCAAATTTTAACAAGCTCTATGTAGTTCTTCATTAATGGGTACAAAGTACATGACGCAAGAGCTTAAACATGATCTATATGAGCACAACAATTGCCAAGTATCAAATTATTCAAGACATTATACCAATTACCACATGCAGCATTTTCTGTTTCCAACCATATAACAATTAACGAAGCAATTTCAACCTTCGCCATGAACATTAAAGATAAAGCGAAGAACACAAGTGTTCATATGCAACATCGGAGCGTGTCTCTCTCCCACACAAGCATGAATTTATTCAGAGAATGAAAATAGCAAAACGAAAATAAAAGCACACAGACGCTCCAAGTAAAGTACATAAGATGTGACGGAATAAAAATATAGTTTCACTAGAGGAACCTGATAAGTTGTCGATGAAGAATGGATGCCTTGGGCATCCCCAAGCTTAGACGCTTGAGTCTTCTTAAAATATGCAGGGATGAACCACGGGGGGCATCCCCAAGCTTAGACTCTTCACTCTTCTTGATCATAGTATATCATCCTCCTCTGTTGACCCTTGAAAACTTCCTCCACACCAAACTCGAAACAAACTCATTAGAGGGTTAGTGCATAATCAAAAATTCACATGTTCAGAGGTGACATAATCATTCTTAACACTTCTGGACATTGCACAAAGCTACTGGAAGGTAATGGAACAAAGAAATCCATCCAACACAAGCAAAAGAGGCAATGCGAAATAAAAGGCAGAATCTGTTAAACAGAACGGTTCGTAAAGACGAATTTTAAAGAGGCACCGGACTTGCTCGGATGAAAATTCCCAAATTGATTGAAAGTTGCGTACATATCCGAGGATCACGCACGTAAATTGGCAGATTTTTCCGAGTTACCTACGAGAGAACACTGCCCAAATTCGTGATAGCAATAAATCTGTTTCTCGCGAGTAATCCAAATCTAGTATTGACTTTACTATCAAAGACTTTACTTGGCACAACAATGCAATAAAATAAAGATAAGGAGAGGTTGCTACAGTAGTAACAACTTCCAAGACTCAAATATAAAACAAAAGTACTGTAGTAAAATAAAGACATGGGTTATCTCCCAAGAAGTGCTTTCTTTATAGCCATTAAGATGGGCTCAGCAGTTTTAATGATGCACTCATAAGGATGAGAGTTGAAGCAAAACAGAGCATCAAAAAGCAAGTATGAAACAATTTTAAGTCTAACCCACTTCCTATGCATAGGAATCTTGTAAATAAACAAATTCAAGAAGCATAATGCAACAAGCATAGAAAGATAAAACAAGTGTAACTTAAAAAAAATTCAGCATATAGAGAGGTGTTTTAGTAACATGAAAACTTCTACAACCATATTTTCCTCTCTCATAATAACTTTCAGTGGCATCATGAACAAATTCAACAATATAAGTATCAAATGAAACATTCTTATCATGAGTCTCATGCATAAAATTATTACTACTCCCAACATAAGCATAATTAATTTTATTAGTTGTAGTGGGAGCAAGTTCAACAAAGTAGCTATCATTATTATTCTCATCATCAAATATAGGAGGTATAGTATCATCATAATTAGCTTTATCCTCCATAGTAGGTGGCAACAAAAGACCACTGTCATTATAATCATCATATATGGGAGGCATATCATAATAAACATAAACTTTCTCCTCAATACCCGGAGGGCTAAAGAGATCATTTTCATCAAAACCGACCTCCCCAAGCTTAGAATTTTCCATATCATTAGCAACAATGGTGTTCAAAGCGTTCATACTAATATCATTGCTACTAGCATGCAAATAAGGTTCCATAGGTTTTTTAATTTTCGCATTAAACCATTCATGTCTTGACTCAGGAAATAGTACAAAAAGCTCACAGATGTTTTCCATTATGCCTTACTAGTGTAAAACAAGAAACAAAAAGATGCAATTGCAGGATCTAAAGTAAATAGCTTCGAGCATACACACAACGGCGCCAGAAAAGTACTTTACCTGGGACCGGAGTATGAGTGCCTTTTACCTTTCCTCCCCGGCAACGGCGCCAGAAAAGTGCTTGATGTCTACGGGTGCTTCTATTATTGTAGACAGGTGTTGGGCCTCCAAGAGCGAGAGGTTTGTAGAACAGCAGCAAGTTTCCCTTAAGTGGATCACCCAAGGTTTATCGAACTCGGGGAGGAAGAGGTCAAAGATATCCCTCTCAAGCAACCCCGCAATCACGATACAAGAAGTCTCTTGTGTCCCCAACACACCTAATACACTTGTCAGATGTATAGGTGCACTAGTTCGGCGAAGAGATAGTAAAATACAGGTGGTATGAATGAATATGAGCAGTAGTAACGGCGCCAGAAAAGTGCTTGCTGGCGTGCAGTTGATGGTAGTAATATTGCAGGAAGTAAAGATGCAGTAAAACAGTAAACAAGCGATGATTGCAGTATTTGGAAACAAGGCCTAGGGATCATACTTTCACTAGTGGACACTCTCAACATTGATCACATAATAAATAAGTTCTCTTCCTTTGTGCTACATATACTCTTGTTTGATAATGAACACCATTCGTTGTGTAGGGCTACAAGAGCACCTCAATGCCGGAGTTAACAAGCTCCACAACATTCGGCATTCATATTTAAGTAACCTTTAGAGCATAATAGACCTTTGCAATTTAAACCGAGTACTAACATAGCATGCACACTGTCACCATCACACTATGAAAGGGGGAATAGATCACATCAATACTATCATAGTAATAATTAAATCCATAACCTACAAGAGATTATGATCATAGCCTACGCCAAGTACTACACGATGCACACACTGTCACCATTACACCGTGAAGGAGGAATAGACTACTTTAATAACATCACAAGAGTAGCACATAGACTAATAGTGATACAAAACTCATATGAATCTCAATCATGTAAGGCAGCTCATGAGAACATTGTATTGAAGTACATAGGAGAGAGATTAACCACATAGCTACCGGTACAGCCCCGAGCCTCGATGGAGAACTCCTCCCTCCTCATGGGAGACAGCAGCGTTGATGAAGATGGCGGTGGTGTCGATGGAGATGCCTTCCGGGGGCACTTCCCCGTCCCGGCGGCGTGCCGGAACAGAGACTCCTGTCCCCCAGATCTTGGCTTCGCGATGGCGGCGGCTCCGGACGGTTTCTCGTACCGTGGCTTTTTCGTCTCGAGGTTTTAGGTCAGGGACCTTTAAATAGGCGAAGAGGCGGAGTCGGAAGGCTGACGGGGGCGCCACACAATAGGGGGGCACCCCCCCTTGGGCCGCGCCGCCCTATCATCTGGTGTCCCTGTGGCCCCCCTCTGGTGGCTCTCGGGTGTTCTGGAAGCTTCGTGGAATTCTAAGATGTTGGGCGTTGATTTCGTCCGATTCCGAGAATATTTCCTTACTAGGATTTCGAAACCAAAAACAGCAGAAAACGAGCAAGCGGCACTTCGGCATCTCGTCAATAGGTTAGTTCCGGAAAACGCATCAAAACGATGTAAAGTGTGTATAAAACATGTGAGTATCATCATAAAAGTAGCATGGAACATAAGAAATTATAGATACGTTTGAGACGTATCAGGGCCGCGCCCCCCTATGGTGTGGCCGCCTCGTCACCCCTCTCCGTCTCCTCTTCGGTGTTCTGGAAGGCTCCGTGGAAAATAAGACCGTGGGCTTTTGTTTCGTCCAATTCCGAGAATATTTCCTGTGTAGGATTTCTGAAACCAAAAACAGCAGAAAACACGAACTGGCGCTTCAGCATCTTGTTAATAGGTTAGTGCCGGAAAATGCATCAAAATGATATAAAGTGTATACAAAACATGTGAGTATTGTCATAAAACTAGCATGGAACATAAGAAATTATAGATACGTTTGAGACGTATCATCCCCCAAATTTTGAGGTGAAAATTTTCTTTGATGATACTTTGCCTCCCATTTATGATGATTATAATGATAGTGGTATTTTGGTGCCACCTACTATGGAGGATAAAGTTTATTATGATTATACCATGCCTGCAATTTATGATGATTACAATGATGGTTGTAATAGTTTTACTCCCACTATTACTAATAAAATTGATTATGCTTCTGTGGAGAGTAATGATACTTTTATGCATGTGGATCATGATAAGAATGCTTTATGTGATAGCTATATTGTTGAGTTTATTCATGATACCGCTGAAAATTATTTTGAGAGAGGAAAGTATAGGTATAGAAATCTTCATGTTACTAAATTTCTTCTCTTTATGGTGAATGTTTTGAGCTTTCTCTTGATTAGCTTTTACTTGCTGGGTACTTTAAGACCTACTGGTCCTTATGAGAGAGAGAGACACGATTTCATATATCACAATAATATTAAGTCTCTTCTCCTTGTGTTGAAATTTTTGAAGTTACACTTGATTTGTCTTCCTATGCTACTCACTTTGTTCTTCATTGACTTGTTTTCTTACAAGACTCCTATGCATAGGAAGAGTGTTAGATTTAAACATGTTTTATATATGCTTCTTGATGCTCTCTTTTCAACTCTCATCTTTATGTGAGCATCATAAAAATCACTATGCCTAGCTAAAAGGTGTTAAAGAAAAACGCTTATGGGAGACAACCCATCGTTTTTATTTTCTGTTATTTTTGCTTTTCTTTTTTATTTTGAGTCAAGGTGCTTGTTACTACTGTAGCAATACCTTTGTATCTTTATTTTCTTGCATTGTTGTGCCAAGTAAAGTCTTTGATAGAAAGTTGATACTAGATTTGGATTTCTGCGCAGAAACAGATTTTTAACTGTCACGGTTTTGAGTTGTTCTCTCTGTAGAAAAATCTAAAATCTTGAAAAAATTCATGAGTAATCCTCATATATGTACGCAACTTTCATTCAACTGGAGCTTTTCCATCTGAGCATGTTAAGTGCATCGAAAAAATTCGTCTTTACGGACTGTTCTGTTTTGATAGATTCTGCCTTTTATTTTGCATTGCCTCTTTTACTGTGTTTGAGTGTGTTTCTTTGCTCCATTAAATTTCAGTAACCTTGGGTAATGTCCAGAAGTGTTGGGAATGATTGTGTCCTTGCTGAAAATGTGAATTTTTAATTATGCACTAACCCTCTAATGAGATTGCTTTGAGTTTGGTGTGAAGGAAGTTTTCAAGGATCAAGAGAGGAGGATGGTATAATATGATCAAGAAGAGTGAAAAGTCTAAGCTTGGGGATGCCCCCGTGGTTCATCCCTGCATATTTCCAGAAGACTCAAGCGTCTAAGCTTGGGGATGCCCAAGGCATCCCCTTCTTCATCAACAACTTATCAGGTCACCTCTAGTGAAACTATATTTTAATTCCGTCACATCTTATGTGCTTTATTTGGAGCGTATGTGTGCTTTTATTTTCGTTTTGTTATTTTCATTCTCTGAATAAATCGGATCATATCATGCTTGTGTGGGAGAGAGACACGCTCCGCTTTTTCATTTGAACACTTGTGTTCTTCGTTTTACTTTAATATTCATGGCGAAAGCTGAAAGCCTCAGCATTGATTGTTATTTGGTTGGAAACAGAAAATGCTTCATGTGGTAGTTGGTATACTGTCTTGAATAATTTGATACTTGGCAATTGTTTTGAGCTCTCAAGTAGATCTTGTTTAAGCTCTTGCATCATGTAGTTTAAACCTATTAGTGGAGAACTACCGTAGAGCTTGTTAAAATTTGGTTTGCATGATTGGTCTCTCTAAGGTCTAGATATTTTCTGGTAAAAGCGTTTGAGTAACAAGGAAGACAGTGTAGAGTCTTATAATGCTTGCAATATGTTTTTATGTAAGTCTTGATGTACCGGTGTATACTTGTGTTTGCTTCAAACAACCTTGCTAGCCAAAGCCTTGTACTGAGAGGGAATGCTTCTCGTGCATCCAAAACCTTGAGCGAAGAAACTCTGGTCCACCTTTTCTGGGCTTGTTCGTTTGCAAAGAAATGTTGGGATTTCATTAGCCCACAGAGAAATAGAAACTTATCTATTATGGAAGCTTTTGAGGATATGAGAGTTAAAATGAAGCTACCTTTTGCTTTGGAAGTGTTAATTCTAGCAGCATGGGGTATCTGGATAGTCAGGAACAATAAGATTTTCAAGGATCAGAATGCAGAATTTAATTCGTGGAAAGCAATCTTACTTCAAGAACTAAGACTGCTCGTGCATAGAATGAAAAAGAAGCATGTAAATTCCTTCAAGGAATGGATTCACTCTTTAAATTAGTGTTAGCTCTAGGTTTTCTTTTTTTCTTTCTTTCTTTCTTTTTTAAGAGAGTTTCTCACTCTCTTTTGTAATCTTTGGATGCTGTTATTTTATAATTAATAAAAATTGCAGGGGGCTTTTTGCCCACTGTTTTACTTCAAAAAAAAAAAAACCTTGAGCGAAAACCTATGCCATTTGTGTCCACCATAACTACCTACTATGTGGTATTTTTCTGCCATTCCAAGTAAATACTTCATGTGCTACCTTTAAACAGTTCAAAACTTCATTACTCCTTATTTGTGACAATGTTTTATAGCTCATGAGGAAGTATGTGGTGTTTTATCTTTCAATCTTGTTGGGCAGACTTTCACCAATGGACTAGTGGCATATACATCCGCTTATCCAATAATTTTGCAAAAAGAGCCGGCAACGGGGTGCCCAGCCCCAATTAATTAACTTTCATTAATAATTCTCTTCACATGTTTTGCCCTGATTTATCAGTAAGCAACTTAATTTTGCAATAGACACTCCTCCATGGTATGTGAAATGTTGGAAGGCACCCGAGGATTCGGTTAGCCGTGGCTTGTGAAAGCAAAAAGGTTGGAAGGAGTGTCATCTATAAATAGAACTAAAATACATGTGTAAACAAAAGAGAAGAGGGATGATCTACCTTGCTGGTAGAGATAACGTCCTTCATGGGAGCCGCTCTTTGAAAGTTTGTTTGACAAGGGGGTTAGAGTGCCCACTACCATTCGTTGACAACAACAAACACCTCTCAAAACTTTATTTTATGCTCTCTATATGATTTCAAAACTTGAAAAGCTCTAGCACATGATTTAATCCCTGCTTCCCTCTGCGAAGGGCCTATCTTTTACTTTATGTTGAGTCAGTTTACCTACTTCTTTCTATCTTAGAAGCAAACACTTGTGTCAACTTTGTGTGCATCATTTCTTATGTGCTTGCTTATTGCACTCATCATATTACTTTGTGTTGACAATTATCCATGAGATATACATGTTAAAAGTTGAAAGAAATTGCTGAAACTTAAATCTTCCTTTGTGTTGTTTCAAAACTTTATATTAAGAATCTATTGCTTTATGAGTTAACTCTTATGCAAGACTTTTTGATGCTTGTCTTGAAAGTACTATTCATGAAAAGTTTTTGCTATATGATTCAGTTGTTTAGTCATTATCTATTTGTTAGCAAACTATAGACCATTGCTTTGAGTCACTTCATTCATCTCATATGCTTTACAATAGTATTGATCAATATTATGTTGGTAGCATGTCACTTCAGAAATTATTCTTTTTATCGTTTACCTACTCGAGGGCGAGTAGGAACTAAGCTTGGGGATGCTTGATACGTCTCCAACGTATCTATAATTTATGATGTTCCATGCTTATATTATACCAATTGCTACATGTTTTATATACACTTTATATCATTCTTATGCATTTTCTGGGACTAACCTATTAACAAGATGCCGAAGTGCCAGTTCCTGTTTTCTGCTGTTTTTGGTTCCAGAAAATTACTTCTGCGAATATTCTCAGAATTGCGCGAAACAAAAGGCCACGTCCCTATTTTTCCAGAAGCTTCACGGAGTCCGAAGGAGAGACGAAGGGGGGCCACGAGCTGGCCACCTCATAGGGTGGCGCAGCCCCACCTTCTGCCGCGCCGCCAGGTGAGGTGTGCCCCTCGGGACTCCACCGACGCTGCCCATTCGCCTATATATTGCCCCAGATGCGAAAACCCTAAAGAAGCCAGTCTTATTCCACCAAGGGTTCCGCAGCGCCGCCGCCATCGACGACAAGTTTCGGGGGTCAGAAGTCTCTATTCCGGCACGCCGCCGGGACGGGGAATTGCCCCCGGAGCCATCTCCATCGACTCCATCGCCATCTTCATCGCCGTTGCTGTCTCCCATGATGAGGAGGGAGTAGTTCTCCCCCGAGGCTGAGAGCTCTACCGGTAGCTATGTGGTTCATCTCTCTCTCCCATGGTGTGATCTTTATGTGATCATGAGCTTTGTAATCTAGTTGAATATGTAGATGTTACTCTTGTCTATTATGCACTCTAGAGGTTACTATGAATATGAACTCCGGAGTCACTCTCCACGGTGTGATGGTGATAGTGTGCGCATCGTGTGTGATTCCTTTATGACGTTGTGGAGCTTGTTTACTCCGGCTTGAGGTGTGCTTTTGCAGCCCTACACAATGAATGATGTTTGTTATCCAACAAGAGAGTGTTTGAGAGTAGCATTTATTTATTCAATTATGTGATCATTGTTGAGAGTGTCCACTAGTGAAAGTATGATCCCTAGGCCTTGTTTCTAAGCATTGAAACACCGTTTCCAACAAGTTCTGCTACATGTTCGCTTGCTGCCATTTTTATTTCAGATTGCAATTACTACTTATAATCATCCATATTACTTGTATTTCACTATCTCTTCGCCGAACTAGTGCACCTATACATCTGACAAGTGTATTAGGTGTGTTGGGGACACAAGAGACTTCTTGTATCTTAATTGCAGGATTGCTTGAGAGGGATATCTTTGACCTCTACCTCCCTGAGTTCGATAAATCTTGGGTGATTCATTTAAGGGAAACTTGCTGCTGTTCTACAAACCTCTGCTCTTGGAGGCCCAACACTGTCTACAAGAATAGAAGCGTGCGTAGACATCACGGAGCTTCTCGAAGATGTCTTTGCTGCAAACGCCCTAGGATATCTTCAGAAGCTCCGCCTCGGAAAAATTTCCCCGCAAGCCCGTGAAAGCCTCCATCTGTTGTAAAATTGTTGGGTAAAAGGTTGGGAAATCTACCGTGGCGGAGCTTCTCGAAGATTTCTTTGGTGCACACGCCCTAGGACATCTTCGGAAGCTCCACCTCGGGAAAATTTGCCGCAAGTCCGTGAAAGCCTCCATCTGTTGTAAAATTGTTGGGGAAAGGGTTGGGAAATCTACCGTGGCGGAGCTTCTCGAAGATGTCTTTGGTGCACACGTCCTAGGACATCTTCGTAAGCTCCGCCTCGGAAAAATTTCCCCGCAAGCCCGTGAAAGCCCGAATCGACGGGATAATGGCTAGCTTTGAACTACAGGTAATATAATGCTCAAGATTTTTTTTTGTAAAAATCATTGTTAGGTTCAGAACATGCTATTTATGATATAACTTTCATTGTTAAGTTTTTCGCCAAACCGAACACTACAGCCTTTTCCTCGCAAGTTGCTAACATCTAGGGAACATCTATGTAGGGAACGGGATGTTCCGCGAACCAGGGTGGTGGGCGTGACATCACACTGGTTCATCATGGTGGTCCTTCTCCAGGCCATTCCGCGGTACTCCTCCTGATTCTTCTCCTGGTGCTTCTCCTGGTGGTTCGTCCGCAGCTTCTACTACAGCGCAGTATCGACAGGCCTCGCCGGTGTTTGATGACCTCGCTGACCTCTAGGTTTATCTAGGAGATCACTAGTCCTCTAGATGTCCGATGTATCTCTTAGCGACGCTATGACACTACTACGTATCCATACTATGATTTGTATTTGCATTTTGGAATTGATGTTATGTCTATTTCCTAATTGCAGTTGATCAAGTTCCTGTGAATTATCTGTGACGTTATGTGCTGCCAAATGGAAAAATGAAACAAAACAACAAAAAAAAGAAAAACGATCATAGCTACGCCGACGGCTTCCCCCTCGGCATAGCCGTGCAGTAGGACCAAATGGCATAGCTATGCCGACGGCATCCCCCTCGGCGTAGCGATTACCAGGCCTGGCGAAGGCTCGACACGTAGGCAGGTATGCCAATGGCATGACCCTCGGTGTATCGCCGCCCACGAGTCCCCAACGCATGCCATGTCGCACGGTATGCCGACGGCATGACCCTCGGCGTATCGCCGCTGATACGTCTCCAACGTATCTATAATTTCTGATGTTCCATGCTAGTTTTATGACAATACCTACATGTTTTGCTCACACTTTATAATGTTTTTATGCATTTTCCGGAACTAACCTATTAACAAGATGCCACGGTGCCGGTTCTCGTTTTCTGTTGTTTTTGGTTCCAGAAAGGCTGTTCGGGCAATATTGTCGGAATTCGACGAAACAAAGACCAAATATCTTATTTTCCCCGGGAGGTTCCAGAACACCGAAGGAGAGTCGGAGGCGGGCAGCGGGGGGCCCACACCATATGGCGGCGCGGGTGGCCCCCTAGCCGCGCCAGCCTATGGGGAGGGGGCCCCGTGGCCCCTCCGACTCCGCCTCTTCGCCTATAAAGTCCCTTGCGACCTAAAAACGCGACACCAATTGAAGAAACTCCAGAAAGACTCCAGGGGCGCCGCCGCCATCGCGAAACTCCGTTTCGGGGGACAGAAGTCTCTGTTCCAGCACGCCGCCGGGACGGGGAAGTGCCCCCGGAAGCCATCTCCATCGACGCCACCGCCTCTATCATGCTCCGTGAGTAGTTACCCCATGGACTACGGGTTCTAGCAGTAGCTAGTTGGTACTCTCTCTCCCATGTACTTCAATACAATGATCTCATGAGCTGCCTTACATGATTGAGATCCATCTGATGTAATCGGTGTTGTGTTTGTTGGGATCCGATGGATTGTTACATTATGATTAGTCTATCTATAAAGTTTGTGAAGTTATTGTTGCTGCAATCTTGTTGTGTTTAATGCTTGTCACTAGTGCACGAGTGGCATGATCTTAGATTTAAGCTCTATACTTATTGCTTAGATTGTATCTACAAGTTGTTTGCACATGTCTATGTCCGGAACCCGAGGCCCCAGAGTGATAGAAACTGGAATAACTGGAGGGGAAGGCTTAGGTATGAGGATCACATGTTTTCACCAAGTGTTAATGCTTTGCTCCGGTGCTCTATTAAAAATGAGTACCTTAATTGCCAGTAGATTCCCTTGAGGCCCGGCTGCCACCGGCTGGTAGGACAAAAGGTGTTATGCAAGTTTCTCATTGCGAGCACGTATGACTATATATGGAAAACATGCCTACATGATTAATAAATTGATGTTCTGTCTTAATGCTATTTCAATCCTATCAATTGCCCAACTGTAATTTGTTCACCCAACACTTGACACTTGTTATTGGAGAGTTACCACTAGTGAAGATAGCTGGGAACCCCGGTCCATCTCTCATCATCATATATTCGTTCCTATATGACATTGGAAGTGGTAGCAACTATTTTCTGGTGCCATTGCCTCTGTGTTATTGCTACTGCTGCTGTGTTACTATTACTATTGCTCTCATATTACTGCTGCTTTCACATCACCCCTGTTACTAGTGCTTTTCCAGGTGCAGCTGAATTGACAACTCAGTTGTTAAGGCTTATAAGTATTCTTTACCTCCCCTTGTGTCGAATCAATAAATTTGGGTTTTACTTCCCTCGAAGATTGTTGCGATCCCCTATACTTGTGGGTCATCAAGACTATTTTCTTGCGCCGTTGACGAGGAGGCATAGCTCTACTCATAAGTTCACCTGGGGAGTACACTCTACCTCTCTCTCTGTTTTTATTTTATTTTATTTTGTTTTGCTTAGTTTACTTTTGTCTAGTTTATTTGTGCTTAGTTTATTTCTGTCTAGTATTATTTTGCTTAGTTTACTTTTTTCTAGTTTGTTTTTGTTTTGTTTTACTTTTCTCATATACCCAAAAATCCATAAAAAAATTGAAAAACCTAAAAATTAAAAACTGTTGTTATGGGAGAACCCACAACCTATTTGGAGCTTATAGAATTATATAATAATTATAGATAATCAAGAACGGGTAAAGTCATGAGTGTTGTGATAGAAAAATTGAATACAATTGCTAAAATCCTGCTTAAACGCCATGATATAAACTGTTGCTCTAAACAGGATACTAAACATCTTAATTCCAATGTGGCTTTAGTGAAGAAGTTTTAATTAAGAACTACAATTGGAATAACTATATTCATTTTTGGTTCGAAGAGGTAGAACAATTTGTCTTATTTATGGGAGCCTCTGAGATAGAATCCTTCATGTCTAAAAATTATGAAACTTGTGTTGCTTGTAAGGACCTTAAAGATTATGTCTCTTCTATTCTTAATTTTTGCATAGAAAGTTACAGCGATAATCCTAATATCATTGATTATAAAGAGAGACTCATTAATGCACAAGAATGCACTCACAATTTGCAGGAACCAGTGGAAGAAGAAATTGATGAACCTGAAAGCGCATTGGATGAAAAAGAAGGAGAAATTGATGAACCTGAAAGCTCATTGGATGAAAAAGAAGAAGAAATTGATGAACCTGAAAGCTCATTGGATGAAAAATAAGAGGAGAGTGATGAACAAAAGGAGGAAGAATGGATTAGCTACCCATGCCAACCTTCTAATGAGAGTAACTCTTTATCTCTTACACTATTTGATTGTCCTCCATGCTTACCAAAGGAGGATGAATGTTATGTTCCTGTGGATTCTCTTGAAATATTCCCTATGAGTAAAACTTGTGAGAATAATTATGCTACTGTTATTCATGATAATCCATGCTATTTTGATAAATCTTATGATAATGCTTTGTTTGTGCCTGATGTCGAAATGCATGGTACTAAAGAGTTTTGCTTGGAAAATGTTTATGATAAATCTTTAGATGATGGTCCTATGTTACTTGATAATATTAATTTTACTACTAATGAAAATGAGATTGGAGAGGTCTTGAATTTATCTAGGAGTCCCATATCTCTTGGGATTGATCAATCATCTTGTTATATTATTGATAAAAGTGGGTTTGAAAGTTTTAATCCTATTATTTTTGAGCTTGATAAAAATTATGTGTTTGTAAATCATGAAAAGCATGCTTTATGTGATAGTTATATTGTTTAGTTTGCTCATGAAGCTACTGAAAATTATTATGAGAGAGAAAAATATGGTTGTAGAAATTTGCATGGTACTAAAACACCTCTCTATATGCTGAAACTTTTGAAGTTACTCTTGTTTTATCTTCCTATGCTTGTCACTTTGTTCTTCATGAATTTATTTGTGTACAAGATTCCTATGCATAGGAAGTGGGTTAGACTTAAATGTGTTTCAAATTTGCTTCTTGATGCTCCTTTTGCTTCATTCTCTATTTTCATGTGAGCATCATTAAAACTGATGAGCCCATCTTAACGGCTATAAAGATAGAACTTCTTGGGAGATAACCCATGTTTTTATTTTGCTACTGTTTTGTTGTGTCTTGGAAGTTGTTACTACTGTAGCAACCTCTCCTTATCTTTATTTTATTGCAATGTTGTGCCAAGTAAAGTCTCTAATAGAAGGTTGATACTAGATTTGGATTTCTGCGCAGAAACAGATTTTTAGCTGTCACGAATTTGAGTAGGTCTCTCTGTAGGAAACCCAAAAAATTCTGCCAATTTTCATGCGTGGTCCTCAGATATGTACGCAACTTTCATTAGTTTTGCGTTTTCTGATTTGAGCAACGGAAGTACCTCTTAAAAAATCGTCTTTATTGGCTGTTCTGTTTTGACAGATTCTGTCTCTGTTTTTTGCATTGTCTCTTGTGGACTTTAAGCAAGGCTTTCTAGACGTGGAGAGCTGTAGCTAATGTTTTATTGAGTTCTTGCAATGTGTCACTACAGGACTAAAGTGGATTAAAGTTTTTTGAGTACTAACCCCTCTAATGAAGTTTATGAGAAGTTTGGTGTGAAGGAAGTTTTCAAGGGTCAAGAGAGGAGGATGATATATGATCAAGAAGAGTGAAAAGTCTCAGCTTGGGGATGCCCCCGTGGTTCATCCATGCATATTTCAAGAAAACTCAAGCATCTAAGCTTGGGGATGCCCAAGGCATCCCCTTCTTCATCAACCACTTATCAGGTCACCTCTAGTGAAACTATATTTTTATTCGGTCACATCTTATGTGCTTTACTTGGAGCGTCTGTGTGTTTTTATTTTTGTTTGTGTTTGAATAAATTCGGATCCTAGCAATCCTTGTGTGGGAGAGAGACACGCTCCGCTTTTTCGTATGAACACTTGTGTTCTTCGTTTTACTTTTAATGTTCATGGCATTATTTGGTTGGAAACAGAAAATGCTTCATATTGTCTTCCATAATTTGATAATTGGCAATTAATTGTTTTGAGCTCTCAAGTAGATCATGCTTCTCTTGCATCATGTAGTTTAAACCTATTAGTGGAGAACTACCGTAGAGCTTGTTGAAATTGGTTTGCATGATTGGTCTCTCTAAGGTCTAGATATTTTCCGGTAAAAGTGTTTGAACAACAAGGAAGACAGTGTAGAGTTTTATAATGCTTGCAATATGTTCTTATGTAAGTTTTGTTGTACCGGTTCATACTTGTGTTTGCTTCAAACAACCTTGCTAGCCAAAGCCTTGTACTGAGAGGGAATGCTTCTCGTGCATCCAAAACCTTGAGACAAAACCTATGCCATTTGTGTCCACCATAACTACCTACTATGTGGTATTTTCTGCCATTCCAAGTAAATACTTCATGTGCTACCTTTAAACAATTCAAAAAGTTATTATCTCCTTATTTGTGTCAATGTTTTATAGCTCATGAGGAAGTATGTGGTGTTTTATCTTTCAATCTTGTTGGACAACTTTCACCAATGGACTAGTGGCTTCATCCGCTTATCCAATAATTTTACAAAAAGAGCTGGCAGCGGGGTTGCCAGCCCCAATTAATTAAATTTCATTAATAATTCTATTCACATGTTTTGCCCTGATTCATCAGTAAGCAATTTAATTTTGCAAATAGACACTCCTTCATGGTATGTGAATGTTGGAAGGCACCCGAGTATTCGGTTAGCCATGGCTTGTGTAAGCAAAAGGTTGGGAGGAGTGTCATCCATAAATAAAAACTAAAGTACATTTGTAAACAAAAGAGAAGAGGGATGATCTACCTTGCTGGTAGAGATAACGTCCTTCATGGGAGCCGCTCTTTGAAAGTCTGTTTGATGAGGGGGTTAGAGTGCCCACTACCATTCGTTGACAACAACAAACACCTCTCAAAACTTTACTTTTATGCTCTCTATATGATTTCAAAACTTGAAAAGCTCTAGCACATGATTTAATCCCTGCTTCTCTCTGCGAAGGGCCTTTCTTTTACTTTATGTTGAGTCAGTTTACCTACTTATTTCCATCTTAGAAGCAAACACTTGTGTCAACTGTGCATTGATTCTTACATACTTGCTTATTGTACTCATCATATTACTTTGTGTTGACAATTATCCATGAGATATTCATGTTGAAAGTTGAAAGCAACTGCTGAAACTTAAATCTTCCTCTGTGTTGCTTCAATGCCTTTACTTTGAATCTATTGCTTTATGAGTTAACTCTTATGCAAGACTTTTTGATGCTTGTCTTTGAAAGTACTATTCATGAAAAGTTTTACTATATGTTATCTATTTGGTTAGCAACTATAGATCGTTGCCTTGAGTCACTGCATTCATCTCATATGCTTTACAATAGTATGATCAAGATTATGTTAGTAGCATGTCACTACAGAAATTATTCTTTTTATCGTTTACCTACTCGAGGGCGAGTAGGAACTAAGCTTGGGGATGCTTGATACGTCTCCAACGTATCTATAATTTCTGATGTTCCATGCTAGTTTTATGACAATACCTACATGTTTTGCTCACACTTTATAATGTTTTTATGCATTTTACGGATCTAACCTATTAACAAGATGCCACAGTGCCAGTTCCTGTTTTCTGTTGTTTTTGGTTCCAGAAAGGCTGTTCGGGCAATATTCTCGGAATTCGACGAAACAAAGACCAAATATCTTATTTTCCCCGGGAGGTTCCAGAACACCGAAGGAGAGTCGGAGGCGGGCAGCAGGGGGGCCACACCATATGGCGGCGCGGGTGGCCCCCTGGCCGCGCCAGCCTATGGGGAGGGGGCCCCGTGGCCCCTCCGACTCCGCCTCTTCGCCTATAAAGTCCCTTGCGACCTAAAAACGCGACACCAATTGAAGAAACTCCAGAAAGACTCCAGGGGCGCCGCCGCCATCGCGAAACTCCGTTTCGGGGGACAAAAGTCTCTGTTCCGGCACGCCGCCGGGACGGGGAAGTTCCCCCGGAAGCCATCTCCATCGATGCCACCGCCTCTATCATGCTCCGTGAGTAGTTCCCCCATGGACTACGGGTTCTAGCAGTAGCTAGTTGGTACTCTCTCTCCCATGTACTTCAATACAATGATCTCATGAGCTGCCTTACATGATTGAGATCCATCTGATGTAATCGGTGTTGTGTTTGTTGGGATCCGATGGATTGTTACATTATGATTAGTCTATCTATAAAGTTTGTGAAGTTATTGTTGCTGCAATCTTGTTGTGTTTAATGCTTGTCACTAGTGCACGAGTGGCATGATCTTAGATTTAAGCTCTATACTTATTGCTTAGATTGTATCTACAAGTTGTTTGCCCATGTCTATGTCCGGAACCCGAGGCCCCGAGTGACAACAGAATCGGGATAACTGGAGGGGAAGGCTTAGGTATGAGGATCACATGTTTTCACCAAGTGTTAATGCTTTGCTCCGGTGCTCTATTAAAAAGGAGTACCTTAATTGCCAGTAGATTCCCTTGAGGCCCGGCTGCCACCGGCTGGTAGGACAAAAGATGTTATGCAAGTTTCTCATTGCGAGCACGTATGACTATATATGGAAAACATGCCTACATGATTAATAAATTGATGTTCTATCTTAATGCTATTTCAATCCTATCAATTGCCCAACTGTAATTTGTTCACCCAACACTTAACACTTGTTATTGGAGAGTTACCACTAGTGAAGATAGCTGGGAACCCCGGTTCATCTCTCATCATCATATATTCGTTCCTATATGACATTGGAAGTAGTATCAACTATTTTATGGTGTCATTGCCTCCGTGTTATTGCTACTGCTGCTGTGTTACTGTTACTATTGCTCTCATATTACTGTTGATTTCACAGCATCCCTGTTACTAGTGCTTTTCCAGGTGCAGCTGAATTAACAACTCAGTTGTTAAGGCTTATAAGTATTCTTTACCTCCCCTTGTGTCGAATCAATAAATTTGGGTTTTACTTCCCTCGAAGACTGTTGCGATCCCCTATACTTGTGGGTCATCACCGCCCAAGAGGGACTAGCGCACGCCACATCACACGGTGTGCCGACGGTCACCCCCTCGGCATAGCGGTGACAGCCGTCAGACGGACGGCGACGTCAACGTAGCTACGCCGAGGGCCGGCACACCGAGGGGAGAACGCCGCCGTCGGCCATGTGACGGTATGCCGATGGCCGCCGCTACGCCGAGGGCCACGTGGGCTCTCCCGAGGCCAACCTTGCTCGAGGGGCTACGCCGAGGGCCAGGCCATGTTACGCTGAGGGCAAGCGGCTGTGGGCATACCGTGAGATTCCTGTAGTGAGGTGACTGTTCTGCGCCTCGGAGATGCGCCAGAGCAGTCAAAGACCCCCCCCCCGCGCCTAGAAGATCGACCAGAGCCGTCGTTGCCTCTCTCTTTCTCCTCGTCTCCACGGCCGGCCAGAAGGAGGAAACACAGCAAGACATTAGCTGAGATCGCTAGGCAGCGATCCTTGACCTTATTGATGGAAATAGCTGCGACGGCAACGCAAACCAGTAGCTCCGCCCATCAAAGCTCGTCAGAGAGAAGCCACCACAGGTTGCACAAAATCTGGTCAGATCTGTGTACTACTCCAGACACTGGCATAAAGCCCAAACCTACGACTATACAACCTATGGTGGTCGGCACGGAGCCTCAGCCCGTTGCCGGAGGGGGCCTAGGCCCGGCCAGAAACGGGGGAGAACCCGCCCAGGTATTGTAGAGAGGTGAGAGAGGGGAAGGGGGAAATGAGCTCGTCCGTCCACCTCCCTGGTTGATGCCTTCATGCACGTATGTGCTAGGTGCATCTGCACGTTCAGGTTGGCTGTTCTGATCTACACCAGCAGGATGATGATCCACTTCAACATCGTCCGTGCAGTTTCGCCTCGCCCGTCACCATCTCTCATCGACCGTCTCCGAGCGTACGCATATCATCGTCGATCGAGCTACGGGTTTTCTCTGCGTCACCCCTTCGGGCTGCAACATCGCTACCTTTGCTTCATACTACCGGCTCTCGACATGCCTTCCAAGATATGTACACAGCTGGTAGCTTATATTTGGTAGTTAGATATATTACGGGATTTGTAGATCCTCTCCTACCTTATCTATAGGAGAGCTTTCTTAGCCTCCAAGTCTTGTACTATTATATAACTCGTCCGAGAGGCTCAATACAATCATCCACCACATTAGCGCCAATCTCTCCTCTCTATCGTTCTACATGGTATCAGAACGGCGCCGATCTTGACCTAGCCACCGCACATGCTTCCGCCCGCGCTGCCCCCGGAGGTCTATCTCCATGGCCTACTCCGGGAGTTGTGCAACCCGGAAGAGGATTCGTCCGCCGATCGGTTGATCGGCTGCCCTCGTCTATTTTTTGATCTGTAGATCGGTTTTCCGTCCGCTGGTCGATTGACCGGCGATTTTTTTTGTTTACCGATCATAGATCGGATTAAGTCGCCCACCAACGACGTCAACATGCGCCTCTACTCCAACATAGGAGTCGACTTGGCAGTTTGCACCGAATATCTCCCCTACACCGGCTACCATGGCCGACTTGCTGGCAATGTCTTTGCACCGGTGGCTTCTGCCGGTTGTCGCGTCCAACTTGTCCGAGCCAACTCGCCTCCACCCGCGTAGCAAGGCCGGACGCGCCATCCAAGGGACGCCTTTTTGTGTTGCTCCCGGCCCTCTCGTCTGCGCGGTCTTCATCGCCGCCATCGCCCGGGACTTCCACGACAACGGCGCTTTCACTTCCGATATGCGCTGCCGTCCACGCCATGGCTGCTATGCGCTCGCTTTGGTCTGATTAGCCGACCTAGCATGCCTCTAGGCCAACCATGTCCCTGAGAACGCGCCTACCACCAATCGCATCAGGCTGCCGCTGCGTCGCCTCTTCGGGCCGTAGTACCGCCGCCTTTGGTCCATGCTACCGGCCTCCGATGCACCTTACGAGGCGTGTACGTTGCTAGTGGCCTCCCGCCGCTGCACCGACTCGCGCCCTGCAGCTCCGTCGGCCCCTCGTGCTGTGACGTCATCGCACACTGTACTTCGCCGTCCACGCGCATTGACGTCCCTGCCACGCCACCTACCTTGCTAACGTCCGCTCATGGTCTACGTCAAGCCGCAGGGTTTTTCCTCGCCTACTTCGAGTACCGCTGCCGCGCCTCCACAGGTAACTTGCATGGCCAATCCTGGTTGTCGCAGGTCGCGCCGACACCTCTACGATAGTCTAGGCGTCCAACATGGCCACTCCAGGTTGTCGCTGGTTTCGCTGCCTTCTACGTCTCCATCCACCACGACTTCGTCGCCAGCGTCATCGTCTCGTCCTCGACTATTTCGTCTACTCCGACAACCGCGGACCGCGTCAGCACCTCTCCGTCTTTGCCGCTCTACGACTCGCAAATGTTCTGGAGGCCCCCTCTGCTGGTCCCCTTGACACTAGCGCACGGTCCATGATGGTCCCTGCGCTCGCATGCCCGGTGCTGGCAACACCGGCTTGTGCCTTCATCCTCGACGCATCCCCGAGTCTGGAAAGCTCGGGTCAGCGCCTCCTCTTCATCGGCTTCGACAAAGTCTTCATTGGCATCGACTTCGTCTATGACTGCCTCGACCGCGTCACCGACTTCTTCTATGTGTACTCAGTTTTGGCAAAACCGAAGTATGACTTCGTCCCTGACGTGCACCTGGTTCTGGCAAAACTAGGACCACACCTCGTCCTCGACGGTTCGGACTGCATCGACTTGGCATCAACACCCCTCTTCGACGACTGCCCGACGCGTCTCCGTCACTCTTCTCGCACACTATGCGCTTGCGGCTTCATGTGCGGCTATCTCAACACCGGCACCCGACCACGACATTAACCACGGCAACCCCTCGCACGGCAAACTCGGCCAAGGCTGCACTATCCAACGCTCTTGGTTACCTCGACATTGGCACAAAGGGTTACCACCTCGCATTAGTCTCACCAGCATTCTCTACAGTTCAAGCTACATGACACCGTCCACGACGCTCCCGTGTATACTGGTTCTAATTCGCTCTCCAGTCTGACCATCTGCGACGCTCCAGTTGTTCACGACACTACCTCTACGACTGCGGAGGACGTAGAGATATATTCAGTCTGCATGTATTTGGTAGTTTAGGATTTGCAATCCGTCTCCTACCTTTTTTCTAGGAGAGCCTTCTTTGCCTCCAAGTGTTATGCCACTATATATACTCGTCCATGAGACTCAATAATACAATCACCATATTCCTCTTATCTTTCTCTATCTATCGTCTACATGTTGATTGACAAATTCGATAAAAGACATCATTTTAGGCATAAATATGAAGATTGAAGGCAATAAATGCCTTCCATAATCATCAATTCGCAAAGTAAAGAGTGGAAAAAGTAAGCCCAATATAAAAGAGGGAAAATTGTAAAGTTCCTAAGTAAAACAGGGCAAATAATAAAATTACCCGTTCTCTTTGGAGTCTGTATCTGTTCTCTGTTAAGTGTTAAGTGTGTATATGATTTGTGTAAAATGCTAATGTTTGAATGTCTCAATTGTGTAGAAATGAAGAGGAATTGATAAATTGCACTACTTTTTGAGAAACAAGCATCAAAGAAGATTGCATCTTCTTCAATACTGTTAGTCGTAGATGATGAAGAAATCAAAGATGGTGGGCTTTTGTTGGTGTCCCTTGATTCCATACCTCCGGTCCAATCCGATATTGGGAGTGATATTGAAATTGAAGATACAACACCACGTCCATCTTCACCCCAACAACCAAATGCAAGGTCATATGATGCTCACTTTCATCCACATGATCCGGGGGAAATGATTCCTATCTCAAGTTATGATGTTCGGAGAGGATATATCCTAAAATGTCCATGCCAATAGTATGAGCATGCTTTCCCAACAACAACAAAAAGGTTAACATGGAGTTGCTTATTTGCATGATGGCTTTGAATCCCGTGAATTTATTAGCTTCTTATGATGCACAAAAGGTAATGAGACTCGCCCAATTCTACCCCAATGACATACGTATCAAGCATGGATTTGTTAAGACTTAAACCCCAACTTGAAATCTTTATTGATGATATGAGAAAGGACGATAGGTTCAAATGTGTCAACCATCTTGTGAGCTCTCTATTATGCTTGTTGAAACAAAAAACATGTTGTTTATGATTTAATTTGCATGCTTCTCAAATTGATATTTCTCCTACCGATTGCGCTGGTGAATGTTGAAAGAGTATTTTCCGCAATGATTCTAGTGAAAAAAAAGTTGAGAAATATTATGGGATGAGCTTTTGAACCATTGCTTAGTGACATTTATCAAGCTAGGGGTGTTCACTAATGTAAGTGATGATGTCATAGTTGAAACTTTCATGGCAATGCGGGGACGTAGATTGAAGAAATGATGTAATTTTCTATTGATGCTATATTCTATCATGTAAGACTCTTTTCATGTTTTGAACTATTTGTATTGCAATAGTGTAAATTTGATATATGTATTGAATTTCAATGTTGTCAATCAATTATCTCATATATTGTTCATTTGACAAACGGTTTTTCACAATTCAGGAGGCGGAAAAAGAAATGGTGGTGTACCCCTCGGAGTCGATCCTGCCACTTACACTTGTATAAGTACTTGTTCACTATTACCAGTTGAGCTGAATCACTTTACTGAATACATATTGAAGAGCAGACAATATAATGCAAAATCATAAAATATGGGCCCCCAAAAATTTGGGGCCCTGTGCGGCCGCACGGGCCGCACTCCTGCGGGCCCGGGCCTGACCCCTCCAATTCTTCCCTGCAACCGCCCCAGGCTCAGTTTATGCTTTACACATGGTGCATACGTTCCCATACGGCAGACGCCGGGACAAACTGATATCATATATCGATGGGGGCAACTATTGTTATCTGAACAATATAAAAGACGGCAGCCGTGCATGCATGGACCAACACATATATTGCACCTGAACCACTTGACCAAAAAATTGATGGATTCTTCAGTGCTCACACAGATTTTCATTTCCCCCATAATCAAACACGCGCAGGCGAGCATAGCGCAGATTCAGAGCTCGTCGTTTGCCCTGGTTTGTTCAAGCTATCCATGATGCGTGCATGAGGAACTAAATTCGTCAATGGATGGATCGATCTGAGCCTGTGCCCTGTGGCTACCGTGGTCACTACTCTGACATTCAGTTAAGTCGGTTTTGTTGTGTCCTTTGGGCTCATCCCGCCAATGGCGCCCGCGGGCGGAGGAGGAGGAAGAGGAGGGGTGCCACAATGGCAGAACGCAATCATGCGAGGATTTATCGCGCGCAGGCTGCTAGCTTGATTGGGACGATCGTACAACGAATCTATTTATGGACACGGATCCGGGAGATCTTCCTCTCCTCATACTCATGAACCCTCGCGTGGAGTTTATCACGTAATAAACGAACAAACGTTCGGACATCGCCGAATAATACTACGACCTCTAGCTTTCTAAAAAAAAATTGGGAACGGAGGCAATACGTCCCTGGGTTTTCTCGCATAGCCTTTTTGCAAACTTGTATAAGTGCCGAAGTCACAGTTCGAGTTGTAGTACTCCGGACCAAAATATTTGTCCTGAATTCAGCTGAAATTTAAAATTGAAACAATGCCAAATATTTGGATCGATTGAGTAGTTAAGCTGGAGTAATCAAAACGTGTAGTATTACGGTTGGTGCCGCTGCATCATGCAGGATTTCGCTACGATCAACGGATCGATTGATCAATCCGTCGTCAATAAAAGCTCGGGATATGAATCTCCTTGCATGCTGTATGCACCATAGGCAGTAGCGGCGGCGCGACGCAAACGGACGCTGAGCGACCGTTTGTGTCCGCCGTGACCGGAAATGCGTCAGGCACCACCTTCAGCGGAGCGACGCAAAGTGACCGGGCCGTCCGCGGAGACGCAAACCTGGCCAAAATATGCGCCAGGTTTGCGTCTCTGCGGACGCTGCGCGGACGCGCAAAGTGTCCGCTCGGTCCTCGCACGGGCCCGCCTGGCAGCGGCACAACTGCTTCGTCTTCCGCGGGATTACTTCCGGGCGGCGCGCTGCAGCCTTTGCAGGGCCGCGTTAATGGCGTGCCTCGACTTCCGCAAGCGTGCGCAGCTAGTAGGCGTTGCACTGGCGGGCCATTGAAGGCGAGATGGCGTCGGAGCCTCTTAAAGGGACGCTGCCGGCCCCCATTTCCCCGACCAAAACCATTGCCAAATCCCACAGTATCCACCACACTGACGCCATGGGGAAGAAATGCTGGCCGTTCCGGAAGACGAAGAACGACCAGGAGGCTAGCGGCTCGCGTTCCGGCAAGAAGGCACGGGTTGGCCGGTACGTCCGCGTTGACCTCGCGCGGCAGCTATGGGAGGAAAACCGGCCGGTACTATGGCCGGACGCGAACTTGCCGGGAGGGGGCTGGTACCTGAACTCGCGGCGCGTGCCGGTCCCCCCCCCCCGTGCCGCGCAAGGGCTGAGAGCGGCGAGACAAGGTGCGCCGCCGCCGAGCGATCTTGCCGCCGAATCTGCGGGAGGATCCGGCGTACGGGCTAAACTCCTACAAATGGATTTCCTTCGGGACGTGGGAGTTCGACGCGTGGCGCCGCGCTGCCTACCTCGCCAACGTAGACTACTTCGAGCGCGAGATCACCGCCGAAGAAGAAGAGAACGACCAGGAGGACGCGGACGAGGACGACGACGAGGACGAGGACGCGCAAGAGAACGTGACCATGGTGCAGTACGACCACGACGACGGCGGGCCGGCGTGGGATCCGGAGACCCAGCCGCCGAACATTTCCGAGGAGGAGGCCATTGCCATGGCACTAGCCAACAGCGAGCAGGACGAGCTCAATGAGCTCGCTTTGTGGGACAGGCTCGCAATCCAGCTCCGCGAGTCAGCGCTCACGCAGGGGAGGCCGGCGACTCCTCCGGCCACGCCGACGCGTTCCAACGTCCGCGTTCCGCCTGCTGCTCCAGCGTGGGATCCCTGGCCACAGCCTCCTGCCCGTGCGGCGGTACCTCCTCCACCGCCGGCGTACGAGCTTCCATGGCCGACGCCGCAGCTGATTGACCTCGTCAGCGACGAGGACCAGTAGACAGCACGTATTAGCACGCCTTTCTGGCTTTTTTATGTTTTTTTTTTCATGTAAATTATGGCCTATGAATAAAAAAAAATTATGCGTTGTGCCGCTGGAGCCACCCCGACGCAAATGGACGCCCGGACGATTTCAACCATTTGCCCGACGCAAACGGACACGACGCGTCCGTTTGGACGTCCGAAATGCGTCGCGCCGCTGGAGATGCCCTTAGGTCGGTATTACAATCTAGAGAGGAAAACTTGTGAGTCAGCAGGTGCTCACAGCACATTCAACTTTTTTTGTCCTTTTCTTTTTCATATCTCTGAAACTATATAATATATAGATATGAAATTTTGCAAGTATTCAACTAGAATGTGAAAAAAAATCAGAGTTTTTGTGCAATTTGAACTTTTAAAATTCAAAATAAATTATATACATATATACAATGTCAGAAAAAAATATAAACTAATTTTCTCACATTCTAGTTGTTATGTTTCAGTGATATGAAGAGTTCAAGTTCAAAGATTGTATGGTGTAGAAGATTAAAAAAGGAGAAAATTGTTCAGAGGGGAAAAAAGCTAGCGTGGATCTTGATGAACCTATGAACAACCCAGATACGAGTGTGCAATGAGAGCCTGCTTAGAAAGTCCCTGCTGATCTAGAGAGGCTCAAGAAAGTGTCAAACGGCAACAAGCTGGGTTTTCTCAGTGTTGTTGGTGAGGTTACTTAGACTTCGTTGAGCTTTATTGCAGCGCTAGCTGAGAGCTTGTGAAATGGGACAAGGGGCGTCAGACGACATTCTCAGCTGTAGTGGGGTTTGCTTCTTCTAGGATCGTCTCAAGTGGGGTAACATGGGAGTTAGCGGGGCGGATACCCAAAGCTTCACTCTCGACTTAGAGCATCTCCACTCGTTTGGCCTCCCCACACCGAAATCCAGACGAAACAATCGTTGGATTGGACGAAATTAATTCGTGGAGAGAACCATATTTCCAGTCGTCCACCCGGAGTTCGGCGGACAAAGTCGAAATTCAAACAAAACGAAATCCCGCTACAAATACGTCCAGGTCGGCAAAGGATCAGCCACATATCGGCGATCGGAGAGAAATTACACTGAAACAGGAGCGTCGGCAGTCCCGTCTGGCACGGCGGTGTCTGACGGCCTAGTTTCCTCACACGCCGTGGTCGAAGCGGCGGCCGATGTCGCTGCGGGCACAGTCGACGTCGAAGCGGCGGCAGTCGACGTCGTAGACGGTGAGGGCGAAGCACTGGCCGGAGTGGGTCGGAAGATGTCGGTGCGATGGCCCTCGTACCAAATCCTCGTCTCCTCGTCCATCAGGGCTGTGTTGCCGCCCATCGAAACGCCAAGTCTGTGTTCCTCTTCTTCGCCGCGGCCGTCGTCTTCAGCAGGGCGATCCGGGCGCCTTGATTGGCGAGCATCTCCCTCCACCTGCCGTCGAACTTGTCGTCCCTCCCGGCGGCGTGCGTCCTCGCGTCGGCCCAACACTTGTCGAACGACGCCTGCATCCTCTCGGCGGGATGGCCCATCTTTTTGAGATCTTTGAGCTTCTTCTGGCCGAGTTCCGTCGGCCACATCCTCCACCCCCTCGTTCCGCGCCGCGACAGTTGCCGTCGCCCTCGCCTCCTCTTGCGTGAAGAACCCCGGACTCGCAGCGGCGGCCATGGAGCCGGAGTTGATCATCTCGTTCATCACCTCGTCGTTTGGCGCCGCCGTCGCACCGAACGGGAGTGGCCCTCGTCGCAGGGCCGGCGAGAAGCCCTCGTTCAGGTTGCCGCCGGCGAGATCGGGCGGCGACGGCGTGAACCTGGACGTTTGGCCGTAGGTCGCCTCTTGGAACATGGTAGGCGACGACGGCGAGAAGCTCGAAGGGGAGAAAGCCGACGGGGAACTGCTCGTACCTTGGATCGGCCACTGGCCGGGGAACATGGCGGCGCCGCCGCCGCCGCGAGGATGGCCCATGCTCATGGCCATGGAGACCTTCCTCGCTTGTTCGTCCTCCGCCGCCAACGCCGCCTTCTTCGCGTCGAGTTTCTTCTCTGTCTCCGCCCTGGCGCTTGTTTCGATCTGTCGCCGGAGCTCGTCCGTCGCCCACTATGCGTTGGACACACCCGGCGGCCGCTCCTTCTTCGGCCGCGACTTCCTCGGCTTCGGCGGCATGGTGGTGGACGAGAAAGAGGAGGAGGAGAATGGAGACGGCTACACAAATTCGGCGGGAGAGAATGGGGATATGCAAGCAAATTGGAGGGAAATCGACAGGATTTGGCGGTCCAGTCGCCGACTACGAGGGTCCACACGCCTCTTTCGCGCCAAATTCTTTCGTCCGGAGCCCCCAAGCGCGCCTCGGGGGACCAGGGATGGCGTGGGTTCGCCGGATGGATTTAGGCCCAAATCCGGACGAAATCGAGGAACCAGGGGCGCGATTGGGCCAAATTACGCCGTCCGGATGTGAAAATCGTCGCTCGGGGCATCGTCGGGGAGACGAGTGGCCGAGTGGGGATGCTCTTAGCCATCCTCTAGGTTGTCCTCTTCAGTGGTCTTGAAGGCCCCGCCTTTCCTTCTTCCTTGTGTGTCCACATTCTTAATTTTTAAGAGTGAAGATTCGGTCAGGATTTTCTTTTTGGGTACCCTTTCTTGTAGCTTTTGACTAAAATGGTTGGACTCCGCACAAACCTCGCAACTTTTTCCCTTGTGAAGAAAACTTGAGTAGTGGTATCTGTTGATTTGTTCTTGCATGTAAATTTGGAGGGGTTATATACGAGGGCAATATGTTGACTTGTGCTTCTTTTTCATTTTCAATAGGTCCGGTCATTTCGTTGGAATGCGACTTAATCCTATATGTTGGAAGAGGAACGGAGATTAGGTTGGCTTGAAACTTTTCTTTATTTGACGTGGGATGTAAGGTGGCCGACTCGTGTATTTAGTTAAAGGCAAAGGTCGAACCACATGGTCATCTACCGTTTTTAACCTAATCCTAACAGCTTTAGTGAATATTTTAAAGCTAACATTAAGAAGATAGATATGCCGGTATTGTAGTATCCCCTCTGCTTCGAGGCTATTATGGGTCCAAGATAATTAATTGCCTGGCGAAGCTCCAAATTCCTTCTCGAAGCTGCAAAAATCTCATTGGACCCTTTGTCAAACAACACACAAATTAAAATGCAAAACTGTCAATTATAATCTTTTGTAACTGTCTATTAGCTTCTCAAACAGCTCATTTATACTTACACATACTACATACGTGTATGTTCCCATACGGCGCACAGGGGGACAAATTGGACGAGATGATGTCGACGGGGGCAACTATTAATTGTTGTCTAAACAATATAAAGATGGCAGTCGTCCATTCATGGACCAACACATATATTGCGCCTGCACCAGTTAACCAATGAAATGATCGATCCTCAGACTCAGATAGATGTTTATTTCAACCAATCAAACAGCCGCAGGCGAGCATGGCGCGCGCCAGATCGAGCTCGTCCTTTTGCTGTCAACCTATCCATGAACCATGTGTAGACGGATCGATGGATCGACCTGGGCCTCCGGCAACCGCGGCCACTACTCTGACATGCAGTTACGTCGGTTTTGCTGGTCGCCAATGGCACGCGCTGGCGGAGGAGGAGGGCTGCCACAATGCCAGAGCGCAATCATGCGAGAATTGATCGAGCGAGCGCAGGCTGCTAGCTTGATTGGGACGATCGTACGACGACGAATCTATTTACGGGCACGGATCTGGGGGGATCTTCTTCTCCTCATATGAGTCCTCGCGTGGACTTTACTAAGGAGTACGCGCTAAATGAGCAAACGATCGGAAATATATACTTTTTCCTTGAGAAATATATCTGCATAGTCTTTATCAGGACTTGTATAACTACAAAAATCATGCTTCGAGTTGTATTATATCTAGCCTCTGCAACAACATCATACTCTAATGGCATAAAAGATGCACACAACCAAAACAAGGAGAAAAGAATTACAAAAAATAAAAAGTTTCGCATATCCATAACTAGAAACAGCAACAATGACACCGCCAAGACAACACCAGAAGAACAGTTTCTCCATAAGCGACGCCTCCAAAAAGAAAACAGCGCACAAACACTGTCGTTGCCCGATCATAGATCTTAGAGCATCTCCCCCGACCCCCCCCCCGATAGCAATTTGGGGCCCGGGAGCGAAAATTGGCTCGCACCGGCGCGCCCCAAACGGTGCCGGCGTTTTTTCGAGCCCAATAGAAGCGCCGGCAACCCCGTGCCGGCCCCTTCGCCAAGGACGCGAATCGGGCGCGCCGGCGCCTCTCGAGGCTGAAAATTTTGGGCGTGGGAGTCGCCTGTCAGCCACACGCCGACGAACTATACATCTTCTCCCCCAAAACCCCATCCCCTCCGCCGCTTCTCCCGCCAGCCGCTCCATCTCCCATCCAGCCTCCAACCCGAAAAACCCTCGCCACCGCGCCATGGCACCGAAGAGAAAGCCAGCGAAGCCGCCGCCGAAGACGCGCACCGTCGCGCCGAAGGAGAAGCCGGCGACCATGTCGCGGGAGGATTGGGAGAAGGAGATGGAACGCCGCTCCCTCATGATGGCCGACCGCAGGAGGCGCCGCATCGCCGCCATCGACGCAAAGAAAGCGGCGGCCTCTGCGGAAGCGTTCCTCAGCTTGGGCGGCGGCCTCAACAACATCTCGAGCTCCCCATCGTCGCCGGTTTACTATGCGGGGTACACCGCGGACGCGCCGTCGATCTCGCAGATGCGGCTGTCGTAGATGGACGGCCGCACCCGCTACCCCCCCCGAGTTCGGGGACAACGACATTACCGTCGACAACAACGCGTTGTTCTCGCTGGATTCAACGGCTCGGGGCAGCGGCACCTTCCGCTTCCCCAACCTGAACGATTCGCCTGACATGCGCCGCACCGAGGGCCACGTGACGGACGGCACCGGGCTTCGCCGCCACCTCTTCCCCGACGACGGCAGGCACACCCACTAGGTGTTCGGCAGCGCGTCCGGCGTGTCCATGGGCTAGGACGAGGTGCGTTTCCTTACTTTTTATGCGTTGTGTGCATCGTAGACACCGGCGGCGACTGAAAGTTTGTAACTTTATGTGTAGATTGTCGGCGAGGAGAAGATCCTGAATGGCATCATACGCGGATTGTTGGACATATGCCCAAGAGGCAATAATAAAAGTGGTTATTATATATCTTTATGTTTATGATAAATATTTATATACCATGCTATAATTGTATTAACCGAAACATTGATACATGTGTGATATGTAAACAACAAAGAGTCCCTAGTATGCCTCTTAACTAGCTTGTTGATTAATAGATGATTAGTTTCATAATCATGAACATTGGATGTTATTAATAACAAGGTTATATCATTATATGAATGATGTAATGGACACACCCAATTAAGCGTAGCATAAGATCATGTCATTAAGTTATTTGCTATAAGATTTCGATACATAGTTACCTAGTCCTTATGACCATGAGATCGTCGCTTGCTGTAACAAAGGATTAACCGTATTGTGTGGAAGATGATTGTTTGCAGAGAAAACAGTAAAAACAAGTATTGCAAGCAGATTTGTATTTCAAGATAAAAGAATGGACCGGGGTCCACAGCTCACTAGAGGTGTCTCTCCCATAAGATAAAAGCATGTTGGGTGAACAAATTACAGTCGGCAATTGACAAATAGAGAGGGCATAACAATGCACATACATGACATGATAAGTATAGTGAGATTTAATTGGGCATTACGACAAAGTACATAGACCGCCATCCAACCGCATCTATGCCTAAAAAGTCCACCTTCAAAGTTATCATCCGAACCCCTTCCAAGCATTAAGTTGCAAAGCAACTGTACAATTGCATTAAGTATGGTGCGTAATGTAATCAACAACTACATCCTTGGACATAGCGCCAATGTTTTATCCCTAGTGGCAACAAGACAACACAACCTTAGAACTTTCTCGTCACCGTCCCATGTGTCAATGCAGGCATGAACCCAACTATCGAGCATAAATACTCCCTCTTGGAGTTAAGAGCAAAAACTTGGCCGTAGCCTCTACTAGTAACGGAGAGCATGCAAGATCATAAACAACACATATGTAATAACTTGATAATTAACATAACATGGTATTCTCTATCCATCGGATCCCGACAAACACAACATAGAGTATTACAGTATAGATGATCTTGATCATGTTAGGCAGCTCACAAGATCCAACAATGAAGCACAATGAGGAGAAGACAACCATCTAGCTACCGCTATGGACCCATAGTCCAGGGGTGAACTACTCACTCATCACTCCGGAGGCGACCATGGCGGTGTAGAGTCCTCCTGGAGATGAATCCCTCTCCAGCAGGGTGCCGAGGAGATCTCCGTAATCCCCCGAGATGGGATCGGCGGCGGCGGCGTCTCAGCAAGGTTTTCCGTATCGTGGTTTTTCGCATCGTGGGTTTCGCGACGGAGGCTTTAAGTAGGCGGAAGGGCAGAGTCGGGGCCGACGAGGGGCCCACACCACAGGCGGCGCGGCCCTCCTGGGCCGCGCCGCCTCTATGGTGTCGGCCACCTCGTGGCCCCACTTCGTATGCTCTTCGGTCTTCCGGAAGCTTCGTGGCAAAATAGGCCCCCGGGTCTTGATTTCGTCCAATTCCGAGAATATTTCGTTACTAGGATTTCTGAAACCAAAAACAGCAGAAAACAAAGAATCGGCACTTCTAAGCATCTTGTTAATAGGTTAGTTCCGTAAAATGCACGAATATGACATAAAGTGTGCATAAAACATGTAGGTATCATCAATAATATGGCATAGAACATAAGAAATTATCGATACGTCTGGAGACGTATCAAGCATCCCCTAGCTTAGTTCTCGCTCGTCCCGAGCATGTAAAACGATAACAAAGATAATTTCTGAAGTGACATGCCATCATAACCTTGATCATACTATTTGTAAACATATGTAGTGAATGCAGCGATCAAAACAATGGTAATGACATGAGTAAACAAGTGAATCATAAAGCAAAGACTTTTCATGAATAGTACTTCAAGACAAGCATCAATAAGTCTTGCATAAGAGTTAACTCATAAAGCAATAAATCAAAGTAAAGGTATTGAAGCAACACAAAGGAAGATTAAGTTTCAGCGGTTGCTTTCAACTTGTAACATGTATATCTCATGGATAATTGTCAACATAGAGTAATATAACAAGTGCAATATGCAAGTATGTAGGAATCAATGCACAGCTCACAA
>NC_061508.1:29853748-29890095 GCF_022539505.1 Lolium rigidum | reverse complement strand
GACACCTCTAGTGAACTGTGGACCCCGGTCCTATTCTTTTCATAGCATACAATCTACTGCAATTGTTCTTTACTATTTTCTTTGCAAACAATCATCTTCCACACAATACGGTTAATCCTTTGTTACAGAAAGCCGGTGAGATTGACAACCTCACTGTTACGTTGGGGCAAAGTACTTTGGTTGTGTTGTGCAGGTTCCACGTTGGCGCCGGAATCCCTGGTGTTGCGCCGCATCACATTTCGCCACCATCAACCTTCAACGTGCTTCTTGGCTCCTACTGGTTCGATTAAACCTTGGTTTCATACTGAGAGAAACTTGCTACTGTGCGCATCATACATTCCACTTGGGGTTCCCAACGGACGTGTACATCTACGCGCATCACCCTCGTGCGTCTCCTCCACTCCGTTTCGATCTTGTAATTTTTCATATTTTCCAAAAATAGCATAAATATTGTTCGGAAAGTTAAACGCGGACTTTTTATTACTAAAACTGTTACCTATTCAAAGTCGAACTCTGCAGAACTGTCAATTTGGTCTTTGATGAAAGCTTCCGGAGTCACCACTTGAATAACATCAACATCTTCATTATAAGAATCTCCAGAAATATAATGCTTGAGTCTTTGTCCATTCACCACTTGTGTAGCATCATCTTTCAGCGAGGCAATTTTTATTGCTCCTGAATGATACACCTCCTCAATGACATATGGTCCTTCCCATTTTGAGAGTAATTTCCCTGCAAAAAATCTAAGACGAGACCGATACAATAGGACTTTATCTCCAACATTAAATTCTCTTTTAATAATTCTTCTATCATGCCATTTCTTAACTTTCTCCTTAAAAAGTTTAGCATTTTCATAAGCTTCACTTCTCCATTCATCTAAAGAACTCAATTGTAGCAACCTTTTCTTACCGGCAAGTTTAAAATCTTTATTAAGTTATCTTACAGCCCAATAAGCTTTGTGCTCTAGTTCTAAAGGTAAATGACAAGCTTTTCCATAAACCATTTTATAAGGAGACATTCCCATAGGATTTTTATAAGCAGTTCTATAAGCCCACAATGTTTCCTTTAACATACTAGTCCATTTTTTCTAGATTTGTTAACAGTCTTTATATAAGTGTGGGTCATCCCAAAAATAATGCCTCAAATCATAAAAGAATTTCCTCCTTTGCTGAGCTGAAAAGGTTGGACGCAAGTATTTTGAAACAATAAAGTTAGCATAATCAGCATACCAAGGACTATCTCGCGAGCTCACCTTTATCACAGCCAATTGTTCATTTGGAAAACTATCATTAACAGGAACAGGATCATAAGCAATATTTTCCAATCTAGATAAATTATCAGCAACGGGATTATCAGCACCTTTCCTATCTACAATATGTAAATCGAATTCTTGCAAAAGAAGCACCCATCTAATAAGCCTTGGCTTAGCATCTTTCTTTTCCATAAGGTACCTAATTGCAGCATGATCAGTATGAAGAGAGTGGATTTGGTGATCAGGTGGGTACGTACGCATGCAGTGTCTGTCGTTGGATCTGCTTTCAGATTCTCTTCAACGCTCACGGCCAACACACGGCGTTGAATCACTTTTTTCGCTGTTGTCCACTTGTGGACCCGAGGGCAGCTGTTGTCGGCCAGCACAAGGCAAAAGAGAACCAAAAAAAAGATATTATGCTTAATCACAACTCCCTTCTCTTCGGAGCGGCCGCTCCTTCTCTTCGCCGTCCAGCCGGTCGCCGGTAGGGAATCCAACCACCAGAGGTCGTGACCTGCGGCAGGAATCGGTGCGGAGCTCCTCCGCCAGCCCGCAGCACCAGCCCCCCAACCCCATCTTCCCCACTAGCAGCCCGTCATTTTCGAGCTCATCGTGTCCGCCGCCAGATGCAGCGCAGGTCGTCCACCGCCAGCAGGAGCCGCTCCGCCTCCGCCCGGTCCCCGCCGCCGTCGAACAGCATCTGGTCCTCCCCGCCCCCCGTGGACGCGGACGCGGTGGAGTCCCACCGCATCACCACCCGCTCCGCCCTCTCCAGCTCCGGCTCGGGACCGCACGTGGTGTCGAATGCGGAGCAGGCGGCGTCGAGCAGCAGCAAGCAGCAGCGGCAGTCGTCGTCGGCGGCGGTCCAGCACTCGAGGCCCATGAGCCTCGCGACGATGTCCGGAGCGGCGGCGGCGGCAGCAGACCCACCGGCCATTCTCAGCGCGGGGCGAGGCGGCGGAGGCGGCAGGGCCGGGAGCCTGCGGGCGGAGGAAGCGGCAGGCTCCGCCAAGACACGCTTGACGGCGGCGGCTCGACTGAGGCGCGCTCAACGGCGACCTCCACTTAATTTCTCGTCGCCAGTGGCCTTCCCACGCATGTGCCGAATGCTCCGTCGTGCTCCTCGGCGGCGGCGGCCTGGTGGAACCATACTGCGCCCGCAACAGACGCCTCTCGTCGCTCTAGTCGTGGACCGACTCGGCTTTCCCGTGAGAATTTGAGAGAATGAGTGGATAGAGACGTCCGTGAGAGATAAGACACAGGGATAAGCACTGGTCGTTGGAGCCAAGCGCGATACTGTTTCATGAATCCTGGCGCACGGCCGCATAGAAAAGAACGCGTGCAAGGCCTCTGAGTAGCTTTTCCCAACATAGTTTTAGTCTGCTAGGCCGTTAAACGCTCCCAAAAACTCTGTGTCCCAAATAATCAGAGGGACAGATCTTGTACTAGTAGCTTTGCAGGATGAGGGCAACGCACGTGACGCCCGCGTCTAGCGCCTCCCTACCAGAGCGAGCCCAGCGGGGACCTTTGGCTGGTCGTTCCGCACCTCATCATGAGCTAACAGCCGAAACAAACGGCGTTAGACACATGTCGGGTAGATAGCGCGTGCTCACGTACCCATGTGATCACCGAGCTTCATTCGTCAGTATGAACTGTGACTTTTGAATCAACAATATAGGATCTAAACTTGTCACATGCAAAACCTACGGTTAATAACTCTTTCTCAGTTGTAGCATAATTTCTTTGAGCAGCATCTAGAGTCTTACTAGCATAATGAATAACATTCAATTTTTTATCTACTCGCTGTCCAAGGACAGCACCTACAGCAAAATCACTAGCATCACACATAATTTCAAAAGGTAGATTCCAATCAGGAGGTTCAACTACAGGAGCAGTTGTTAAGGCTTTCTTTAGAGTTTCAAAGGCTTCCTTACAATCATCATCAAAAACAAAAGGTACATCTTTTTTAAGAAGATTAGTAAGAGGATTTGAAATTTTAGAGAAATCTTTAATAAATCTCCTATAAAACCCAGCATGACCAAGAATACTACGAATACCTTTAACATCCCTAGGACAGGGCATCTTCTCAATCGCTTCAACTTTAGTTCTATCAACTTCAATACCTTTCTCAGAAATTTTATGTCCCAATACAATTCCTTCATTAACCATAAAGTGGCATTTCTCCCAATTAAGAACAAGGTTAGTTTCTTCACATCTCTGCAAAACTTTATCAAGGTTTCGCAAGCAATTATCAAAAGAATTCCCATAGATAGAAAAATCATCCATGAATACCTCTACAATCTTTTCACAAAAGCCATGAAAAATAGCAGACATGCATCTTTGAAAAGTATCAGGAGCATTACATAAACCAAAAGGCATACGCCTATAAGCATAAGTTCCATAGGGACAAGTAAAAGTGGTTTTCTCTTGATCTTTAGTTTTAACAGCAATTTGTGAAAACCCAGAATAACCATCAAGAAAGCAAAAATGAGTATTTTTAGACAACCTTTCTAACATTTGATCAATAAAAGGTAAAGGGTAATGGTCTTTCTTAGTAACTTTATTAACTTTTCGATAATCAATGCACATTCTATACCCTACAACTACTCTTTGAGGGATGAGCTCATCATTATCATTAGGCACAACAGTTATTCCTCCTTTCTTAGGAACACAATGCACAAGACTAACCCATCTACTATCAGCAATAGGATATATAATACCCGCTTCAAGAAGTTTTAATACCTCATTCCTTACCACATCCTTCATCTTAGGAATTAGACGACGCTGATGTTCAACAACATGTTTTGCATCATCTTCCATGTTGATGGCATGTTGGCAAATAGAGGGAGAAATCCCCTTCAAGTCATCAAGAGTATAGCCAATAGCTCCTCGGTGTTTCTTCAATATTTCTAATAACCTTTCTTCTTCAAAATCTGAAAGCTTAGCACTAATAATAACATGATATGTTTTCTTATCATCAATATAAGCATACTTAAGATTATCAGGTAATGGTTTCAAATCAAATACAGGATCTTCCTTTGGTGGTGGTGTTACACCTAGATCTTCAATCGGCAAGTCATGCTTAAGAATGGGTTGACGAAGGAAAATTTCATCAAGCTCATCCCTTTCTTCCCTAAAGACTTCACTCTCATGATCCTCCAAATGTTGCTGCAAAGGATTATTAGGAGCAAGAGCAATAGATGCACACTGTTCAACTCTAAAATTATCATTAGGCAAATCAGCTTTATAAGGAGTTTTGGCAAATTTAGAGAAGTTAAACTCATAAGATTCACCAGCAAATTTAGTAACAATTTTCTCCTTCTTGCAATCTATGACAGCTCCACAAGTATTTAGAAAAGGCCTACCAAAAATAATAGGACAAGACTTACTAGCAGCAGAACCAAGTACCAAAAAGTCAGCAGGATATTTAATCTTACCACATAGAACTTCCACATCTCGAACAATACCAATAGGAGAGATAGTTTCTCTATTAGCTAGCCGAATAACCACATCAATATCTTCAAGTTCACAAGAACCAATTTCATGCATGATTTCCGTGTAAAGCTCATAAGGTATGGCACTAATACTTGCACCAATGTCGCATAAACCATAATAACAATGATCACCAATTCTAACAGAGAGCACAGGAACACTGGCCTTCCTAGACTTATTAGGATGCGAAACAATATTAGAAGCATCTTCACAAAAAATGTTATGACCATCTTCTACATTTTCAGTCACAAGGTCTTTAACTATTGCAACAGCAGGTTCAACCTTTATTTGCTCCTCAGGTTCTATAGGTTTCTTTGCACTTTTATTAACTACACTAGTTATAACAGAATACTCCTTCACTTTAGCGAGGAAAGGAGTTTTTTCAATATAAGCTTCGGGAAGAACATGATCAACGGTTTTAATTTCAATACATTTACCAATAGGTGAATCAGTTTTATCTTTATAAGGTTCATGATACTTATCAAAATTCTTCCTAGGTAATTCAAAATGAGAGGCAAAAGCTTTATAAAAATTTGCAACAATTTGAGAGTCAAGACCATATATAGCACTCATATTACGAAATTTATCAGTATCCGTAAAAGTTTCAATGCATTCATAATCATAATTTATACCTGACACTCTACCTTTGTCATTCTCCCATCCTTTAGTATTTTCTTGGATTCGATCATGAAGGTCCCATTTAAAATCTTCTTTATTGCATGTGAATGATCCCGAACAAGTAGTATCCAGCAAGGTTTTATCTTGAAAAGAAAGTCTTGCATAGAAATTATCAATGATGATATTACCAGGAAGCTCATGAATGGGGAATTTGAGCATTAAAGACTTCAATCTCCCCCAAGCTTGGGCAATACTCACTCCATCATGAGGCCAGAAATTATATATGCGGTTTCAGTCTTTGTGAATTTCACTTGGAGGATAGAATTTAGAATAAAATAGAGGCACAATATCCTTCCAATCAAGAGAATGCCCATCCTTCAGCTAGTTTATACCAATGCGCCGCTTTACCGGACAAACGACATAGCGAATAATTTCTTCCTAACTTCATCCATTGAAATACCCGCACACTTGAATAACCTGCATAATTCATGTAAAAACAGTAAATGATCTCCATGATGAACAGTTACATCCCCTTCATATCGGTTATCCACAACACGTTCAATAATCTTCATGTATTTTATACGGAATTACTTCCTCACCTGGCGCCTCATCCACTACCTTTGCAGTAGTAGTAGATTTCCCAAATAGAAATTCAAGAGAGGATCTCTCCATAATGACTTATAGCAGCAGGCAGAAACAAAATCAGCACGTACGAGAAAAGTTTTCCTTACCAATTCCACTTACCAATAGCGCTTCACTCCCCGGCAACGAGCGCCGGAAAATAGTCTTGATGACCCACAAGTATAGGGGGTGTATCGTAGTACTTTCGATAAATAAGAGTGTCGAACCCAACGAGGAGCGGAAGGTGTTGACAAGCAGTTTCGATGAAGAATTCACTGTAAATGCTCACAGACAAGTTTTCATGGGGTTTTGATATAGCAGATAAATAAAATACAAGTAAGTAAAATGCGAGAGTAATAATTGCAGCGAGTGGCCCAATCCTTTTTAGCACAAAGGACAAGCCGGTTTGTTTACTTATAATGACCAAACGTTCTTGAGGACACACGGAGATTTAGTCTAGTGCTTTCGCTTCATATAGTTGATTAATCTTCATTGTTTTGATAAGTGTTGTGTGGGTGAACCTATGCTAATGCACCGCCCTTCCTATGACTAATACATACTTGTGATTATACCCCTTGCAAGCATCCGCAAATACAAGAAAGTAATTAAGATAAATCTAACCACAGCCTTAAACTCTGAGATCCCGCGATCCCTCCTGCATTGATATACCAACGGGGGTTCAGGTTGATGTCACTCCGGCAACCCCACAATTAGCAAACGAATACAAGATGTACTCCCCTAGGCCCATAAAGGTGAAGTATCATGTAGTCGACGTTCACATGACACCACTAGAAGAATAACACCACAACTTAAATATCAAACCATTAAATATTACTCAACATAGTTCACTACTAACATTTAGACTTCACCCATGTCCTCAAGAACTAAACGAACTACTCACGAGACATCATATGGAACATAATCAGAGGTGATATGATGATGGATAACAATCTGAACATAAACCTTGATCCAATGGTTTCACTCAATAGCATCAATAACAAGTAGTAATCAATACCGGGAGAGTTTCCCCTATAAAATACTCAAGATTCAACCCTAGATGTTACAACGGAGACGAGGTGCAGCGGTGGAGATGGCGGTGTCGATGGTGGAGATGATGATGATGATGATCCCAATGAAGTGATGACAGTGACGATGGCGACGATTTCCCCCTCCGGGAGGGAATTTCCCTGGCGGATTCCTGCCCGCCGGAGAGCTCTTTTCTCTCTGGTGTTTCTCCGCCCCGCAGAGGCGGCTGTGTCTATTCTCGCTTATCCCCCGTGCCTTAGGTTTTCGGGAGGATGAAGTACACGAAAGAGAGACGGCCGAGGGGGGTCGTGGGCCCCCTCCCCACATGGCGGCGCGGCCAGGGCTGGGCCCGTGCCGGCCTATGGGGGGGGGCCATGGCGGCCCTCCTCGGCTCCTCCTTCTGGCTGGCTCAGTCTTTTGGAAAAATAAGATCTTCGGTGTAATTCCCGTCAATTGTTGATCTTCAGAAATATGGTATCCTGACGGTGCTTTTTCCAGCAGAATCCTGACTCCGGTGAATAATTCTCCAATAATCATGAAACATGCAAAATAGGTGAAATAACATAAGTATCCTCTCTAAATACGAAATATATCAACGAATAACAGTAAATTATGATATAAAATAGTGATGCAAAATGGACGTATCACTCACCAACCACCTCGACAAGCTCACGATGAAGGAGAACTACACCGGCACCGATCAAGTCCACGCCGCAAATGGGAATGGTATGCATATTCATCACATTGGCCATTCTTCCCTTCCCACTCCTTCATCTAAGTCATTGCATCTTAGAGGTGTTTTACATGTTCCTTCCGTCACTCGTAGCTTGTTATCTGTTAGAAGATTCACCATTGACAATCAAGTGTTCATTGAGTTTCACCCAAATTTCTTTCTTGTTAAGGACCGGGACACGAGGGCCATTCTTCTTAGTGGGAGGTGTTACGGTGGTCTCTATCGGCTTGATGAATCTCCAACCAAACATATCTTCAGTGGAATAAAAGTGTCGCGTGACAAGTGGCACTGTCGCCTAGGACATCCATCTACACAAATAATTCAGCATATTTTACATCATCGCCAGCTTCCTTCATCAAATTTGACCAATAATGTAATTTGTGATGCTTGTCAACAGGGCAAGAGTCACTAGTTGCCTTTTTCACTTTCTAGTCGAGTGATTTTAGAACCTCTTGAGATAATATATTCAGATGTATGGGACCCTGCCCAAACCTCTGTTAGTGGACACACATACTATGTTAGTTTTGTTGATGGTTATAGTCGTTTTACATGGTTATACTTGCTTAAGCGCAAAAATGAGGTGTTTAATGTGTTTATTCAGTTCCAACGACATGTTGAGAGGCTTTTTAATCGCAAAATTATCCATGTTCAAACCGATTGGGGAGGCGAGTATATAAAGCTGAACAAATTCTTTAGTGATCTCGGCGTGTCTCATCGAGTCTCCTGCCCTCATACACACCAACAAAATGGAACTGCCGAGAGAAAACATAGACACATTGTTGAAACTGGGCTCACTCTTTTAGCACATGCCTCTGTGCCTTTTCGTTTTTGGAGTGATGCTTTTTCTACAGCATGCTTTCTCATCAATAGGCTTCCTAGTCGTGTCATCGACATGAAATCTCCTTTGGAGCGTCTCCTTGGTGAAGCCCCTGACTATACCTTCTTCCGTGTGTTTGGGTGTGCATGCTGGCCTCACCTGCGCCCATACAATAACCATAAATTGGAGTTTCGTTCCAAAAAATGTGTGTTCCTCGGATACAGTTCACTACACAAAGGATACAAGTGCCTACATGTCCCAACCAATAGAGTCTATATCAGTCGAGATGTAGTTTTTGATGAAGGTGTTTTTCCCTTTTCTCAGTTACCAACATCATCATCTGAGCATACTAATCATTCCACTCCTCAGTTTGGCCAATTTGATGATATTGCATATACACAATTGCTTCTCCCTAACCACGGTGCAGGAAACGACAGAGGTGCTCGCCTGGAGCTTCTTACTAGCGATCAGGATGCTGATCACGTCGATCAGCTGCATGCCTCGCCGAGCGTGCAACGTCATGCTGGGTCGCACTCGGCCCACTCGGACTCGGCTGCTGCTCCAGAGCCCGCCTCACCACCAGCTCCAAGCCCTCGCCGCCTCGATTTCTCATCACCGGTCACTGCTGGGCCGTCGACCCATCTACCTCCGCCTCACCTCCGGCAGCACCTGAGCGGGCCGTTACTCGCCTGCAGCGTGGCATCAGACAGCCAAAGCAACGTCTGGATGGCACTGTCGCCTGGAGTGCGACGTGCATGGCTCATGCAGCCGAGCGTGCTGCTTCTGAGCCTCAGGATCTTCATGATGTTCTCAGTACAAACTCCTGGAAACAAGTTATGGACACTGAATACCGTGCTCTTATGCAGAATCATACGTGGCAGCCGGTTCCTCCACAACCTGGGGTCAATGTAATTGACTCTAAGTGGGTCTACAAAATCAAAAGAAATTCTGATGGGTCCATTGAGCGGTATAAAGCACGATTAGTGGCAAAGGGCTTCCGACAGAGATATATATGGTCAGGATTATGAAGAAACTTTCAGGCCAGTTGTGAAGCCTACTACTATACGTCTTCTTCTCTCTATTGCAGTGTCCCGTGGTTGGCACTTGCATCAGTTAGATGTACAGAATGCCTTTCTGAATGGGGTTCTTGAGGAACAAGTGTTCATGCGGCAACCTCCAGGGTTTGAGGACCCTACTCGCCCACACCATCTCTGTCATCTTCAGAAGGCCATCTATGGCCTGAAACAGGCTCCTCGCGCATGGCATGCCAGACTCAGTTATGTGCTTGGATCTCTTGGCTTTCGAGCATCTACTGCTGATACATCCTTATTTATTCTGTCACGGTCTGATCTTACTGTTGTGAAATGTATATGTGGATTGCCTAGCCATTTTCATCAGTTCGGACTTTTGGTTCAAGTGGCTAGTGCATGAAGATTAACATGGTATCAGAGCCCCAGGTCTCAAGTTCAAATCCTGGCTTTCACATGGTTTTCGCAATTAATTCTAAAAATTGTTGTTGCCCCCCTGTTTAGCCACCGTTGATGCCCTGTTTCGGTGTGCTCTTCTTCTTTCACGTGTTGACTTTCTCTTCTCCCGTCACACGCGAGTGGGGGTGTTGTGAAATGTATATGTGGATTGCCTAGCCATTTCCATCAGTTCGGACTTTTGGTTCAAGTGGCTAGTGCATGAAGCTTAACACTTACTATGTTTCTCCTGGTATATGTGGATGATATTATTGTGATCAGCTCGTCTTCTTCAGCTACTGAGAGATTGATTGGCGATATGGGAGCTACGTTTGCTGTCAAGGATCTCGGTCGCCTTCATTATTTCCTCGGTATTGAGGTACACCATCAATCTTCTGGTTTGGTTCTTTCTCAGAAGAAGTATGCCATTGACCTCCTTCAGCGTGCTGGGATGCTTAAGTGTGCCCCTGCTTCCACTCCCATGACTGTGACTGACAGGCTTTCTGCTCATGAGGGAACCCCTCTTACTGCTGATGAAGCTACTCGTTACCGCAGTATAGTTGGAGGGCTTCAGTATCTTACCCTCACTCGTCCTGATATATCATTTGCGGTCAACAAAGTGTGCCAATATCTCCATGCTCCTCGAGATCCTCACTGGACAACTGTGAAGCGCATACTTCGGTTCGTCAAGTTTACTTGTTCTCATGGCCTCCAGCTACGGCGCACCTCTGATACACTGCTTTTAGCCTTTTCTGATGCTGATTGGGCTGGGAATCTTGATGACAGGCGATCTATTGGGGGACATGCCATCTTTTATGGTGGCAATTTGATCCCCTGGACTGCACGTAAGCAAGCTACCGTGTCTCGTTCTAGTACTGAGTCTGAATATAAGGCAGTGGCAAATGCAACAGCAGAAGTTATTTGGGTTCAGTCTCTCCTCACAGAGCTTGGTTTGGCTCAGAGTCGGATACCTATATTATGGTGTGACAATATTGGCGCTACCTATCTGTCATCCAATCCAGTGTTTCATGCTCGCACAAAACACATTGAAGTTGATTTCCACTTTGTTCGAGAAAGAGTGGCTAAGAAACAGCTTCAAATCAAGTTTATTTCATCCAAAGATTAGGTGGCTGATATATTCACGAAGCCGCTCCCCTTACCAGCTTTTAAAGCATGTCGACGCAATCTCAACTTTTCGGAGTCGGTTGAGATTGAGGGAGGATGATAAACAACGTGTCTATCACGTTATATGTATACCGTAACATATCCAATCCCTGTAATTAGGTTGTTATGATTGGAAGGTTTGGCAGCCGTATCTTGCCTTGTACGTTGTAACCCTTGTACCTATCGATATATAAACCAGGGGACGGCATCGATGGATGTACCGATCCTTACCCTACCTACTTGTTGTTTTTTCACTTTCAATGATGTCTCTGTTCCCTTTGAAGGTTCTTTGCAAAGTGCTTCGAAGGTATGATTTTAATGCACTTCTGATAATACCTCTATTTTATTTTAAACCGTTCTTCAATGTATGCTTTTAAGCCACTTTTGATAATGACTCTATTTCCATTTTGGGCACTAGATCGAGAAAATGACTTCAAATGTATGCCTTTAAGGCACTTTTGAGAAATGCCTTCGGCAAATTTTGAGGCACTCTTGAATGTTACTATTGATGTCAACGATCATTTCAAAACATATATAGCTCAAATTGCACTAGCCTAAACCATCCTATCCATTACACAGTTCGTCTACATTATATAATAACACAGCTAACTTATCTCGAACCATATTGTTGAAGCAGTCGTCTTGTTTAGCTGTTAACACAGATTAATTCCTACAGGTGATAAATATCTTAAATCTATAGCCTGTATGTTGAAAATGAGCATAGAGAATTCGATCATATTCATGACGAAATACAAATGTGAGATTGATAAAACCAAGACAATTATAGCATAGAGAATTCAATCATATTCATGAGCAAATGGGCATCACTAGTGACGCATGCTATCAGTACTTCACTAATTGTTCTCTTGATCTCCATCACGCAACGTCATCTTAGTCCTGCAACCCACGTGTTAGCTATCTGTCGCCGGATCAAATATGGTTGTGGTCGTAATTTTTTCCAGATCAAAGCAATGTGATTACGTGAAGTTGAGTAGTGTTTGTTGTGGCTTTGTGCGTCAACAATGGCGCCATCCTGCAGTCGTTTCCCGTAGCGATCGGCCAGCCTTTTTTCAATGGAGTGCTGAACAATAGTGATTTCCTTTGTTGGATGCCTGTTCCATTTGCAAGTATTTCATACATCACATCTCCATTCAAGTTCTCTTTGTTGGATTCAGGAAAAGAACGTTTCTCTTCGGTGAACACATTTTTAGCTTTAGTGCAGATCACACAATTCCACACTATTTATCGAACCATCTCTATGTGTGTTTGTGGTTCACTAGGCCCTAGCTTTGGATAGGAGACACTTAAAAATACCTCAAAAGGTAGCATAAGTGTCTGGAATGTTTTTGAAGGAAAAAATGCTAGGAAAATGTATTGTGTGGCAGTCGAAAAAAGTGGCATACACATAGGTTTTGAAGGAACTTTTAGTGATGCATCTATTTTCCGTTAATTAACAAAGTGCTCTCAAGAGTATGCTTTTAAGGCACTTTCGATAATGCCTCCATTTTGTTTTAGGCGGTCTTCAAAAGTATTCTTATGGGTCACCTTCGATGATGCCTCTGTTTTCTTTTTAGGCACTAGTGAAAATGACTTCAAATGTATGCTTTTAGGGAACTTGTGAATAATGCCTTAAATAATTTTTAGACACTCTTGAATTTTACTATTGATGTCCATGATCATTTCAAAACATAATTCAAATTGCACTAGTCTAACAGAAATTCAATTCGGCACATGAAAGCATATGTTTCTGCCACCGGAAAAACATTTTAAAATGTTAAAAAAATTCGAACAAAAAATTTCTCGCTTACGTATCAACATTTTCCGTGCGCACATCAAGTCTTGCGAAAAACCGACCTTTTTGTGACTTGTGTGAAAAAGACAAACAAAACATCTCGTGCAAATCCTTTTTTATAGCAAATTTTTTCCTTTTTACAAATGACACTCAAAATGTTGGTTTTCTGTGAAACCAGTTTGTGAATGTGTAGAATTTCGAGATGTATCCACTAAATTTTGTGTTCAAATTTTTCAACATTTTAAAAGTGCATTTAAAACAAAGTTTAAAAACCGGGAGCATATGCTCCCGGGTGCCAAAACGTCACTCTAACAGAAATTCAATTCGGCACATGAGAGCATATGCTCCAGCCACCAGAAACTATTCACTACACAATTTAGCTATACTCTCTAATAGCATAGCTTCCTTATCTCAGGACATTGTAGAAGCAACCGACTTGCTTAGCTATGGACTCAGAACAACCTCTATATGTGATAAATATCTCAAACTTGTACAATATGCAGAAAAATGGTTGGAGCTCCTCTTAGATATGTAATTGATATGTCGATGAAGAACATAGAGGATTTGGTCATATCCATTGCAAAATACTCCCTCCGTCACAAAATGTAAGGCGTCTAAGGATTGGCCAAAAGTTAAACTTGAATAACTTTAATCAAATATTTAGAAAAAAAAGTTTACATCTATAATATGGAATGAACATATTAAGAAAATATACTTTATGGTGAACCTATTCATATTGATTCAGTATTGTAACTATTTATATTTTTATGTATAAACTTGGTCAAAGTTAAAAAAGCGTTGACTTTTAAATAATCCTTAGACTGCTTACATTTTAGGACGGAGGAAGTACAAAGTTGACCTTGATGAAACCAAGAAGATTATAGCAAAGTTTCCCTACATGAGCTGTTACGATAAAGACCACGTTAATTATCCAATGTAATCTAGATGCAGGAAAAGATATTTCCACATAAACTATGGAGTGTGACGAACCTCCGACATTATGTAATAATTATTTTAAATATCTAATATTAATTTAATTAATCCACATGCTTGATTATGCCGGGGCCTCATCAGTTTGGAATGAAAGACCGACTGTGGATGAACAAAAATTCGCGAAATATTGAGCCATCAAATGGGCCAAATATACATGAGCCGTCTAGTTAAAATAGGTGTAAGGGCTAATAGGTTGTACACGCAAAATGGTTCATACAAGCAAAATGTGGGCCAAAAGAATGGTTGTACGGACGTAAACTATAAGAGCATCTCTAGCAGGGACCCTATAACGCATCTACGCTAAAATAACAGTTAGTTTAGCGTGTGGAATACCGCGTGGCTGCTCAGTGGAGGCGGAAAAATTGTGTGTGCTCTATAAATTTTGTCGCGCGTGGGAGAAAGCGGCACCGCGCACGGTAAATTCGGGGTGCTGATGAGCGTGCGCTCTATAAATGAAGTGCGCGCGCGTGCTGCCAACCGCCACCACTTCGGCGCGCCCTTTTCCCCTTCGTCGTCACGTACGACCGCCCACCGCTTCGCCTCGCAGCACCGCCCGGGCCATGCATCCGCGCACGAACCAGACGGGCTTCACCGGCGTGCGCTTCCTCCCGGGCGGAAGGTTCTAGGCGGATATCCGCGCCGCCGGCGAGCACATCATCCTCGGGAAGTTCGACATGACGGAGCTCGGCGCGAGCGCGTACGCCGCCACGTGGCGGCTTGGGCGCTCGACCACCACCTTCAACTTCCGCGACTGTCATACCCTCGCGGAAGCGGAGTTCGTGGCCAGCGTTTCTATCCAGAACCTGGTCAGAGTAGAGAAGTGTCGTCGCCGGTGCCATGGAAGCGTGGCGCCAAGCCTTCCCGCAGGACATCCTGGACGAGGAGGCCTTCTTCACGCAGAAGAGGGCCGAACATGCGGCGAAGATGGAGGTCCGCTGGAGGAAGGCGTTCATCACGTCGCAAAGGGAGGAGCCCTGCACGATCAGCAACGAACGACGATTGTTGGCTTGATGAATTCCTGACCATGCCATCAGCATCATCGACCTCCGAAGAAGATGGCAATTTCTAGATCGCTGCCGCAAATAAAAATGTTTAGATTTACTAGTTTATTTTCCGCACTAGATTTTATGCTAAATGTAATCCGTAATAAAAATGTTTTATGATAAATTTCTAGATCTTTAATGTTGTTTTAATTGTTTGCAAAATTATGTTTAGCGCGCTGAATTTTAACGTGTCTACTGGGGTGATTTTTTCTACTTTGGCACGCCTATGTTTTGCACATCCGGCAGAGGAAAACTACTAGAGTGACTTTTTCTACTTTGGCGTGCCCATGTTTTGCATGTCCGGCAGAGGAAAACCTACCTTCGCACGCTATATGTAAATGGCGAGCCTTGCAAAGCGAGTTTAGCGCACCGAACTTTAGGCCTCTGCTGGAGATACTTTAACGAGGGCTAATGGTTTAGGAGTGATCATATCTATCTATTATCTATCTATTATATATTAAAAGCAAAATAAGGATGTCTAATAGAGCCACCACGTTAATCCACATCATCTAAATTATTTTAACAGTTAGATATAAATTAAGTGGCTATGATTTAATGAGAGATTATTATTTACGTAACAACTTATGATCCGTTTGACACGTTTAATTTATGGATGAGACTCGTGTCCAGTCTTTTCTTGCCGGTCCATAGATTTCTTTTAAACAAGGTAGACCCTCCTAATTGACTAACCATACCAATCCTTCTTTTTACCGAACCATACATGATAGCAAACTCCAATCAGAAAAAAATATTGCGCTCCTTAGCTAGGCAAGTCTAGCAAGCTCCATCTAAGACCATGCAAAAGAAAGACGTACCCCGTACTAGCTTAGTTTTCTTGACGTGGAATGCATGATTTTTTAGAGTTTTCTTCTATAGCTTAAACTTATACGGAGTAATATAATGAAGTATAAATATACCTGAGTATGTAGATCTATGCATGTTCATGGTCATGTGTATTACTTTCTCCGTCCAATAAAAGGATGTCGTAATTTTGTCTAAATTAGATATATCTAGACTGAATCAATGTTACAGGTAGATCTAAATTTAGACAAAGTTGAAACATTATTTATTGAATGGAGAGAGTATTAATTATTAGAAACATTATAAAAATATTTTTGGAAGCATCAGGTTAATTAATCTAGATATGCTAAAAATATATGAATCGGTAATTTTAATCTTAACGTCTAAGATTGTACATGTACAAAGCGATCCGCTATGACCAACATCGCATACCGGTAGAATCGAGCGAAGCAATCCTAGTGGCTCAACGATTCTTAGGTGAATAGTATACGAATTAAGATGTCTGAATGCTATGAGCAACATCGCACACCGGTAGAATCGAGCGAAGCAATCCTGGTGGCTCAACGATTCTTAGGTAAATAGTATACAAATTAAGATGTCTGGATGTTACATGTACGTGGAATTAGGCTAACCCATTTTTCAAAAATATATATGCTACATGCCATGTCAGGCTCGGCGCCAGAAAAAAGAGAAGCATGTCCACTTAAATAACTTCATGAAAAATATACTAATGGCACATCATCCTGGATGAGTTCCATATATATAGAATTTACTTTCTGTAACAATTAACAGATCTTGGAATGGGGTGTTCCATCTCAAAAAAAATTAATATATCTTTTGATTCTCAAGATTATAACGTATATGTGATTTTAGTGTCATGCATACTCGATTCATCCCAAACTTAATTTGTACCAACAAAACATTATTTTCGATAGATTCAAGTGTGATGAAAAAATAATTTTTAAAACTACAGCGAAGACAAATCGGTATGTAAAAACGTACTCCAATGCTCGAAAAAAATAAAAACGCTATGAAAGAAATAGTCCCTATGAAATATAGGCATACTACCTATGCCTCCAAAATATGAGGAAACCAAATGATTATACATTTGAAAGTTAAAATTTAAAAAACCCAAACTTTCACAAGAATAATATATCACATATGCGTAAACTCCTTTTCACCACAATCTATCATGTGCATCCGAGCGACTTTTAAAAGTTTCGGTGAATTATCGGCTCAAGGTAACACCACACCTCGATATTCTAGAGCTATGTTCTAGGTGATTATTTTATTACGTCAAGATAGCGGTGTCGACCGGTTAAATCTAGAATACTGCAACACTAAAATATAACATATTTCTCAACATGCATTGTTAAAATGGCTTAAAGTGTCGCGGAAGTGACATAGCTGAGGGGAAAAATCAAAGATTATGTATCTAGAATAAATTAGTATATTTCCTACGACACAATAAATATAATGCTCAACATGCTAAAAAAAAGATGATGCCCTCGCATTTGCGAGGGCCACCTTGCTAGTTTTTTTTAAAGGCCTAACTGCTATATCGGTCAGCATGCCTAGTAGTGTTAATATTCTTTTGATGGGCTGCCTATTTGCGACGAGTCAGTTTCGTGGTAGAATACCATCCACCTTGGATAGAATATATGCTTACATGGATGTACGATAACCCTATGTGTCGACACGTCACTTTATTTCATTTCAGTGATGCCACATCAGATAACATGATGACGTCAATGTCAACTTTGTTTGCCACACTCCAAGTAAATGCCATGTTAGCAGGTTTGGATCCCATCCTCTATTTTGGAAAGAAGCAGGTTTGGGTCTATCAATGAGCTACATCTACCACGAAACCTCTTTCGTGGAAGATGTAAGTGTGGTAGATTAACCTACCAGGTTTGCCAAAATTCATGGTAGATGTGCGTGATGGTGTTCCTGGTTGATGGGATCTTAAGCATGTTATGGATTTCATGATAAAAGCTTCTTTGATGAAAAAAAATCTCTTGTACCATAAAAATCGATCATGGTAAAACATTTTTTTTATTGTGATGGTGTTGGTGGTGACCATCACTCTACGATGGAGGAAAGGTTGTGACATATGTGATGTTGATCATGGATGAGTTATATAGTTAGATGTCCTCTTGGGGATAGGGATCATATGCTACACGCTCTCAATCGCCATATAAATATACACTAACTGATTATGTTATAAGTTCATCTCTGCCCCATAATTTCATATGCATAGAACATAATTTGCTGCCAGTTCATCAGCCTTTGGGCCTTCAGCAATGCCACTACCACCCTTGGCTACTCAGCAGGCTACCTTCACGGAACCTGAATTTTAACTGGGGAAAATGCCAAGAATGTGAGATGCAAGCAGAGGATCATTCCGTGGAGGTATGCTTCCCAATGACTCCTTTTCCTATTCCTGCCCGCCTGCCACCCCCCTCCCCCCCCCCCCCCACACACACATACCCCACACAAGAAAAGCCTTATTTTCTTATCTGTAGATACACTTGTTGTTTCGTGCCAGTTGATTCCATGTATGAGGATTGCACAAGTAAGAGAAGTTTCTGGATGTGGAAAAGGGAAGCTGTCTATGTTTTCAAATGCAGACGAGCGTGGTCTATATGATGAATCTCTATCAATCCTTGTCATAATTGCCTTGCCACGATGTTTGTGGCTATACAAATAATTTACCACCACGTGGGAGGACCAAACCACCCAACAACTAGTAAATACTGGTTTTGTACTATGATACAGAAACAGGTTCACGTGGCTCCTCCCAACTTTATGATACACAAACAGGTTCACATGGCTCCTCCCAACTTCTTCAATCAATTCGTCAACAGTAATCACTAAGAGTGTAGGTTCTAGCATACTTCATACTGTACAGATAACTGAAGTAGTCAAATTTAGTATAACCTGCCATATGGCTCAACACCGGCAAAATAGGATTAATAAAAACAACTTCCTTTTGTTATTTCTTAAAAGTAACTTAATTTACATGCCATATATATGGACAAATACTACAGTCTGTAAATATAAAATAAATATTTTGTACCACTACTAACTAGTTTTTATCACAAGACAATGTGTATGGTCGAAACTATATCCTCGAGAAAGTTTCATAACTAGCTCGTAGTAACTAGAAATTCAACCAAGAACAAACATGTGTCGTCAGTAGTGTGTTCTTCATCACTACCGACCGAAATATATGGTTTGCATAAAGTTTTAAAAACAAGGATTGTACTACACATATAACAATTTGAGTCTACTATTATTTTTATGTGTCATCCAATTGGAAATCATTTATTCCATAATTTATCCTACATAATATAGAGCCATGTTAAAAAAAAGTAGCACAAAGAGGATCATCATTGAAAACCAATAGTTTGGTGAGGTTTTGGTCATCCTTTAGTTCTTCTGAGGTGAGCTTCACTATTTATTGGCATGTGTTGAAGCATCCAGACAATCTTCTCTTCCCTTCTTAGTTGTCGTAGCAGTTTGATCTATGATATCAATCCTTTGGGCCAGCTTCTAAGACAAATATGATATTTATAATTTATTTGCACCGTTTGCTTGACATATACGCGGTCATATCATTATAAAAAGTAGACAAAAGGCAATGTTTGTTAAAAAAGGTCCAGAGATCAACCTATGTATCCTCAAGTCATGAAACATGTGTTGCTCCAGATGTACTAAATCAACATAGTATGTAGAATCAGTGACAAGCATACCGCGACCATTAGACAAATTTCAATCACCATGATCGCTGATCCGGTCACCCCTAGCTACCATGGACAATTAACCACCCCCTTGTAAACTTGTGTGTAGCCTAGTAGTTTGGTTAATCTATGTTGGCTATGTATGATGCCGTTACATATTATGCCTCAGTTACAAGTGTTTAATTGACATTTCATTTTAATCGGATACTAATAATAGTAGCTATAAAAAATTAATGGAAACATCAAAATTGCCTTGAGACATTAATGTTATATATGATTCTAACACACTTAGTACAATAGAAATAGAAATATATTTGGTTACAAGTAGAACCTAAAAACAAACCACTAATGTCACCTCAATAGCAAGGCTTGACCCTTTTTTATGAAAATCTTCTATAATTCTGTCAATCAAGACTTTTGAATATCTCTCGTCCGATGCTCACTTTGGTATTGATGATTTTTGTAACCAGGAAATCCCTTTTAATTGTTGTTGTCGCCACTAACTCAGAAGTGATAATATCATCAAAAGTGTCTTTCAAGTACGAAAAAATCTCTAAATTCTCCAATTCTCCATGTATAAATCATTTATAGCTCAAGGTTACCTTTTAGTACATAGTAAGTTCCATGATAAATCTATGTAAGAAAAGCAACTTTATTCACATTAAACATAGAAAATGAGTTTATGTTTTTGGAACCTAGTCCTAATTTTCGATTCGAAGTCGGTTTTACGCAGTGTTTACTAAAACAAGCATAATTTCTTGTACGGAGTCTGTTTTCAATGTACAACCACTAAAAATATCAAATATGGGATTTTGAAATCTAGTGGGTTGGGATCTGCCCTCCTAACCATCCAACTGTAGGTTGGTTCTTTATGTGAAGTAGCACTTTGTTGCACATCACTAGTGAGCATGCTATCATATTGTTGTGGGGAGATGATTCATGATATTTCTCTTTTAATGATATTAATACTAGGTATAACTGTATGAGGTCCATCGCTCGGTCTCCTTTCCGTCAAGACTTCCTTGGGCCATCAGGCAACCTCATTTTTTATCATGCTGCACATGTGCTATGCAATCTGGCGCCAGAGGTAAATAAGGTTTGTATTTGTAATTTATTGGGGGTTAGACTTTAGAGCAATCTAAAGTAGTACTGTAGTAGTTTCTTGCCATGTGCGTGAAGACTCAAGAATGACGCCAGCATGCAATTGTTTGGCCTAGTGACCGGTTAACCTTTTCGTAGTGGAGTGGTGAACAATTGTGGTTCGTGTTGAACGACTGTTCCATTGCAAGTATTGTGTCATCGCTCCATCTCATGATCAATTCAAGTTTTCTTTGCTGGATTGGGGGACAAGAAAATTTCTCTTCGGTAAACACCGTTAAGACTTGTTCAATTAATCCACTCTGATTGGAGAAGATTTTGACTTCTAAGGGATTTAATACTCCTCAACCAATTCATGACAAATCCCAACAAACCGAACGAGCCCTTTGCTTGTACTCAGCGATCAAGCAGTACCATTATGGCACTTTATGAGCCCATGTGTTATGCTTGCATTCAAAATGCTTAAGAGTGAATGAATTTGTTGAAGCATCATGAATCTGATTCTACACGGTGTTCAATGAAAACACACACCTAGGAGCAATGTTCTCAACACAACTGAACTAGGGAAAGAGTTAGGCTTCTGAAAATGGTCATCTCCACCCACCTGGATACTTCTAACTTGTTTGGCTGGAAAGCGTAAATTTGTGAATACGATTGCATATTTAACCTGGCTTGTGTATAATGTAACCAGAAGAATATTTGAGAATATGTGATAATACGCCTGTGAAATAAAGCGGTGACAACTGAGTGCTGGTGCTTGATGGCATGTTAGCACACACCTGTAATGCAAATTTCACCAGAAATTCTTCATATTTTGAGCAATCTATTATATACTAAAAGCAAAATAAGGATGTCTAATAGATCGAGCCACCACGTTAATCGACATCATCTAAATTATTTTAACAGTTAGATATAAATTAAACGGCTATGATTTAATGAGAGATTATTATTTACGTAACAACTTATGGTACGTTTGACATGTTTAATATATGGATGAGACTCGTGTCCAGTCTTTTTTTGCCGGTCCATAGATCTCTTTTAAACAAAGTAGACCCTCCTAATTGACTAACCATACCAATCCTTCTTTTTACCGAACCATACATGATAGCAAACTCCAATCAGAAAAAAATGTTGCGCTCCTTAGCTAGGCAAGTCTAGCAAGCTCCATCTAAGACCATGCAAAAGAAAGACGTACCCCGTACTAGCTTAGTTTTCTTGAAGTGGAATGCATGATTTTTTAGAGTTTTCTTCTATAGCTTAAACTTATACTCCCTCCGATCCTAAAAAAGTGTCTGAAGCAGTCGTTATGCAAAAACAACCTAGAGTTTGTTATTGAATTGGCCCGCACTCCATGTCTCTGTCTCTCGTCTCGTCAGCGCACCGCTCAGCTGTAAGTTGGGGAGTTGGTCGGATTCTTAGGTGAATAGTATACGAATTAAGATGTCTGAATGCTATGAGCAACATCGCACACCGGTAGAATCGAGCGAAGCAATCCTGGTGGCTCAACGATTCTTAGGTAAATAGTATACGAATTAAGATGTCTGGATGTTACATGTACGTGGAATTAGGCTAACCCATTTTTCAAAAATATTTATGCTACATGCCATGTCAGGCTCGACGCCAGAAAAAAGAGAAGCCAGTCCACTTAAATAACTTCATGAAAAATATGCTAATGGCACATCATCCTGGCTGAGTTCCATATATATAGAATTTACTTTCTGTAACAATTAACAGATCTTGGAATGGGGTGTTCCATCTAAAAAAAATTAATATATCTTTGATTCTCAAGATTATAACGTATATGAGATTTTAGTGTCATGCAAACTCGATTCATCCCAAACTTAATTTGTACCAACAAAACATTATTTTCGATAGATTCAAGTGTGATGAAAAAATAATTTTTAAAACTACAGCGAAGATAAATTGGTATGTAAAAACGTACTCCAATGCTCCAAAAAAATAAAAACGCTATGAAAGAAATAATTCCTATGAAATATAAGCATACTACCTATGCCACAAAAATATGAGGAAACCAAATGATTATACATTTGAAAGTTAAAATTTAAAAAACCCAAACTTTCACAAGAATAATATATCACATATGCATAAACTCCTTTTCACCACAATCTATCATGTGCATCCGAGCGACTTTTAAAAGCTTCGGTGAATTATCACCTTAAGGTAACACCACACCTCGATATTCTAGAGCTATTTTCTAGGTGATTATTTTATTAAGTCAAGATAGCGGTGTCGACCGGTTAAATCTAGAAGACTGCAACACTAAAATATAACATATTTCTCAACATGTATTGTTAAAATGGCTTAAAGTGTCGCGGAAATGACACAGCTGAGGGGAAAAAATCAAAGATTATGTATCTAGAATAAATTAGTATATTTCCTACGACACAATAAATATAATGCTCAACATGCTAAAAAATAGATGATGCCCTCGCATTTGCGAGGGCCACCTTGCTAGTTTAAGGTGAAGAAAGGGGTTGCTCTTTCGGCAAAACTAGAATAAAGTTAAGCCAAAAAGGTTCCGATTCAGGATAAATTCTTGAGGAAGTGGTATCTCTTTAGGATCAGCCCCAATGTCAAGAATTTGGTTATGGTAAACATACATGGATTTGGTGTGCATGAATCCGGTTGAGATCATGAACACGGTGTGATGACTGATGACCTACACGAACGCTACCGCCAAGAGCTGACAAATTATTCTGTTATATGGTCCACACTAGACCATTATGGCGCGCTTTGCTGCGCCCGTCCATTGCGATAACACAATAATACAACTTTGCCATGGAACATACAAAGGGCAATTTCCAAAAACCTGTTAAGAATTGTAAACTACAAATATACAAATAACAAAGATCAATATCTCATGTCACCATCAATTCATACACGTGAGTAGAATGTTACAACAGAAATATCAGATGAATCATCGGCCATAATCTTATATCCCCACCAATTTATATACGTGAATAGATCAGACTGTTACAACAGCAAGATCAGACGCATCATTGGCCATACAAAAAATTGAGAGAATAGAGACACAAATTGTCAACAATATAAGTTCAAGATGCGGCAAATTTTAGTTCCCATGCATATCATGTCAGAAAAGAACACGGTAACTTTCCGACCTAATGAGGGCTATTCTGACCACAGAGCAGAATAAGTATCCCAACCAATTGGGGTATCTCAATCTTACCACAGTACTGCTTTAAGACCCACTCAGCGGGAATGTCTTTCTTGGCGGTTAGAACTGTGACGTAGTGCCACACTTTTTTCCTTCATCGTCACCGTCTCAATATCATGTATTGTAAACATCAGTTTTTTAGCAGAACATCTAGACAATTATATTGAAACGAAGACAGTCCATTCACGTATCATCAATCGAAACAGTACAAGATAGTGTTGGAAAGTTTACGCAAAATTATCAGGAAAACACAAGCTTACACTGAATTAAACTGCTAAGCATTTCGATGAGAAATCATCAGGTCCACCTAAATATCTTCTTCAGAGCAGAAGATTTGAACACGCGGAAAGGCTACATCCCATATTCTAACATCTTCAATGTTGCCTGCTTGTCTCCCAACCAAATAACCTGCAATAATAACAATAAATCAGCAAGTATTTAACAATAATATCGCTAGAGAACTGACTACATTGAGTCTGCAATTTTATGATCCAGAAATAAAGTGTGGAAAAGACCACAGGTTACGGTACACGTCTGCAGTCTATCTTGCATGACTCGAACAAGCATGATAATACAATTGGAGACAGGAATAGCAAACTTGATATTCCCGTCAGGCATTATATCAGAGGTGAATCAAGTTCTTGACTGACCTAAAAGCTTCATCTCGCTCAAGCAGTTTCCCTTGCAGCACACTACTAAGCTGGACCTGCAAAGAATAGAGTTCCTTTCTCTACTTTTGCAATGAGAAAACAGTTGAAAGAAAACCAAAAGAAAGATCTCATCCCTGCAATGTCTCTCTTCTACACAAAAATAACTATATGCTGATTTCATGTGGTCAGTAAGTTTACCTCCATCCAAGACACAAGAAAATAAAGCTTGTAATTTCATCAATAGAAAGCACATCTAATGATTTGTATTATAGTAACTACAATGATGGTATAATGGAATGGGATGGACCCTGCACTTAAGAAAACACGATAATTACACAACAAATAAAACTATGTTTGATGTATGTAGCGTTCAAAATTAGCAGTACTTCCAATTGGAAGTAAATATGCCATAGCGATCTATATCAAGCAATTAAACAATAATATCTTGAAGCCCATCTTTTGTTGCGCCGCAGCGATGTAGATAAGTATGTAATCAGGTCAGAGCAGTGTAGACTTGAAAATGTAGTCCAACCGTCCAAGGTAACATCCTGAAAACAAAAATGAATTACAGAGTTTTTTTTTTTTTTTTGAAGTTGCCACGTGCCATTCATATCAAAACAAATAGTACAACCCACACAGCACTCACACGAAATTTCCGGAAGCCACAGGTGTCCGAAACAAATGCAACAAGACCTCCGAAAGAAAAACAAAAAACGAACAGGTCCTTGGAGGTCCTTGCACACCACCAATCTGACGCCCGCCGCCGGCCGGCCGTTGCCGAACCCAGCCGGAGAAGAAGACGCCCAGAAACGCCCAGATCTGTAGAGCACCATCGCAGACCAAGCTGCTTTGTGAGCCGATTGAGTGGCTCGCCACAAACGGCGAGACCGAGACGTTGGGGCTCGTCGGCCGGGACTCTGCCCGTGCTCACCAGATCTCGGAGCCGCCACCTCCGTTCGACCCAGTCGAAGAAGCAGAGCAGCTCCGCCTGCCAGCAGCCACCCGCCTCGCTCCGAAGCACCCATGAATCCAGAACAGCCGCCGTTGCCGTCCTAGAAGAGGGCGGGCCCCGTTTGCCAGATTGCTCCTGTACAACTCCACCCGGCTTCTCGCTGACATCGGAGAAGATGCCGCTGGGACACGGACGCGGCCGGAGGAACAAAAACTCCACCAAATCCGCCGGTAACGCCGCCATACCGACAGATCCTGGAGAAACTAGATCCACCGCCCGGGACGAGCGGAGGAAGACGCCTCCCACGAGCCCTTCATCGTCTTCACAGACGAGGTGGAGAAGGAACTGGGGATACTTTATTCCCTGTGACGACGCATCTACCAAACCGTCGCCACCAGAAAAACTAGCCCTAAACCTATCTACAAACCGGCACCAAGGCACTGGGGTTCCCCACACCTCCCGCCGCCGGATCGGCAGGCGGAGGATAGGGGAACCCACGGCCTGGGCACCGGTGGTGGAAGGTGGGGAAACTGTTGTCCTCCTCTTCGCGTTCGTGAGAACAGCAGAGAAGAGAGAGACTACCGTAGAAGGAAGCCAAACTGAGCGGTGCGATTTCTGTATGTGAACCTAAATGAATTACAGAGTTAGATGAAGCATATGATCGTATCTAAGAGCAGACACCAGAATTCGAATGCCACTATTGTTTACCTCAAGAACCTTCTGTGGCAAGACGGTAATTTTACACCCCGTCATAGAAATAAATTGTAGGTTGAGCAAGCAAAACAGACACAAAGAACCTTGAATGTCTTTGCATCAGTACCGAGTTCTCCAACATAAAATGAAAATAAGTGTAATCTCTCACTTGATCCAAACTAATCAAGTACATAATTTGTTCGCTGGTCATGTCTATCACATGGCGAACGTTTAGAACTTGTATTTACATGCGAAACGCAATGTGATATATCTAACAGATGGGTACAACTGAATTAAAATGGAAATTAAGAAGACAGTCGAGGTACAGCCGTACAGGCTATTTACCTTTGCATAAAACTAAAGCCTAATTATTAAAGAGGGGTTAGGACGCCGTCCTCATGATACCACCAGTCTTTGACATTGAATCAAGGTGTGATGAGCATGAGGGGTCTCCATAGGTTTAGGGTTGTATTTCCATTGTGAAGGCTGTTAAAAAGGAAGATTGGTTAAGCATCACAACTGAGATTATTTGCTATCGGAAACGACTAATCCCATGGATCAAAACTTACAATATATTACATCAGACGAGTGAGAATCTGGTTCCACGTCCGCTTGGAGCTACCTCGCCTGGGAAGCACAATTCGGCGTCAAGGGAGCGCAGAAACGTGGTCACCCGCTGCGGAATCTGTCCCGTAGGCCGCCGGCCCGCCACTACATGTCAAGATGGGGGAAGGGTCGCCGCCGTCGGAGATCGCATCCGACTGAGGTGCGATAGGCAGAGAGAAGACAGGGAGATTATAGGATGGACCCTATCTTGTGCGTCTTGGCCTGAGGCCAAACCAGCTGGCCCGTTTGGGAGTTTTGGGGCCCAAACAACCTGGAGCGCCCTAGGTTGAGGTGGGGAGTAGCAGCCCAGCCACGAAAGCTGGCCTATTTGAGCGATCGAACAAAGTAACGTGGTGATCGGGGAATTCGCTCCGTGCACTGCACACCGTTAAATGCCCCAATCGAACGGCTAGGAATGTCTAAGCACTGTGGAAGCTCCTAGGTAGGTAAGTTTTACTGTTACTTAATACACAAACACTGAGAAATAGTAACGGTAAGCTGGCTACGTGTTCCCCCTTCCTCGTCGTGCGTGATTTGGATAGAGTGGAACAACCAGATCTTAAAAAACAAGTCTCGGCAGGAGGCTTTAGTTCTGACGCCAATGTTGAGGTGGCAGAGAAGTGTAAGCTAGTGAAGGTTTTTTTTTGTTGAACTTGTGCTTACATTAATTAAATAACATTGTTATGAATACAATCACGCTCGGAAAATTCCATCACGCACGAAGGAACCGATCCAATCAGTACTTGCCCACCCAGCTCACTAGGACCAATTCTAGCCAGAACATGTGCAACTTCATTGCAGGATCTGTGAACTTTTGAGAAAGCAAAATCTGGGAACAACCGTAGTAAATTTTTGATCTCGTCCACAATATTAGCAATAGCAGACTTGCTCTTCTCCACCATCTTCACTTCAGACACCAGAGTAGCACAATCATTTTCAACAAGAATTGGGCCACTGTAGTTAGGAATGACAGACTGAAGAGCAAGAAGACCAGCAGTAGCTTCAGCAATTTCAGCATTTTTACAATGGTTGATTTCTCCCCATGCAGAAAGGATAACATCTCCCTTGTTCTTTCGAAGAACTGCACCCCAATAACCAGAGTTTGACTGTTCATTAAAACCTGCGTCAAAATTAAGTTTAGCCCATCCTTCAGGAGGTTTTGTCCAATGGTTTTGGGCCTTACTTTGCTTCTCACTATTCACATTCAACTGAACCAACATCGGTTGCTTTCCTTTTGGATCTGCAGTTACCTCAATCTCCCTACTGCCCTGCATAGTATGGAGGTAAGATTGAAGAAAAATAGCAGATTGTTCAATACTACATTTACCGTCCCCAAAAATCATGTTATTTCTAAGATGCCAGGTTCTCCATCACATGAAAAGCAACTTTGACCTCATCTGATCACTGACCTGACTCAAGAGGATTAAAGCCCAATCAGGACCAGTATATCTGAAGAATGAATCATCACGAAGATTCCACTCTTCATAGAGCCTGTGTCTTAAAGCAATCGCCTATTTCTTTCAGTGTTTTGTTGTGGATATCCGTATTTGGTTCTTCATTCTATCTATAAAAAAAAGAATGTGCTTTCTCGCACATTCTGATAAAGCAACAGTAACGACTTGCGAGTTGCGAGTCTGTCGAAGAAGAATTGTCAATCGATTGCAAGTGTTCTCCAAAAATACATCATCGCCCAAGACCGGCCAGCGCTAGTGAATGCTGATCAGTTTATGCAACATTACTTGACGTCACAGGTGACGCTTGAAAGTAGAGACAAGCTTGCCCTAGGATGCTCTGCAGCTGCAAGTCAAAGGGCCAGCGAGCTGAAGACATAAATGTTATTTCAGCAAATCCTCGCGGCCCTCGTGCAGCCTGCTCAGCGCGCATTGGGGTCCGTAATAAACAAAACCTTCACAGCTATCAGTTCACCGCTATATAAAGCTACAAAGTACTAGTAGTATAAACACAAAAATCTTGAACATAAGAGAACAGCAGGAGTACCAAGAGCAAACGAAAAAATTGGGAGAAGCATGGCAGGCGAAAGAGATCTGAAGCTACTGGGCATGCTGGAGAGCCCATTCGTAATCCGTGTACGCATGGCATTGCATCTGAAGGGCGTCAGCTACGAGTACATCGAGCAGGACCTGTCCAACAAGGGCGAGCTTCTCCTCAAGAACAACCCCGTGCACAAGAAGGTGCCAGTGCTCATCCACAACGGCAAGCCCATCTGTGAGTCGCTAGTTATCGTGCAGTACGTCGACGAGGTCTGGGCTGCGGCCAGCCCCTCCATCCTCCCCGCCAACCCCCACGAGCGCGCACTCGCTCGCTTCTGGGCCGCCTACGTTGATGACAAGGTTTGCAACGTATTCCCAAGTTCTCTCATCTTCTTTTGATGTTTCAGCTTTCAAGTTTCAGCAGCCGATCGATGCTAATTTGCTAACTACGTTGTCCTTTTTCACAGTTCTTCCCAGCGTGGCTAGGCATTCTGAAGGCGGAGACGGGGGAGGAGAGGGACAAGAGGATGAGCGAGACGCTTCCGGTGGTCGAGCAGTTGGAGACAGCACTGGCCCAGTGCTCAAACGGGAAGGCTTTCTTCTCCGGCGACTCCGTCGGGTACCTTGACCTCGCGGTCGGATGCAATTTGCTTTGGCTCGACGCGATGCGCAAGATGTTCGGCGTGGTGGTCATTGACGCCGCCAGGACTCCAGTTCTCGCCGCCTGGGCGGACCGGTTCAGGGAAAGCGATGTGGGGAAGGAGGTCATGCCGGACGCAGACATCGCGGTGGAGTATGCTAAGAAGATTCAGGTTTATCGGCCTGCTTCAAAATGACTGGCTTCAGTTCAGTCCGAATACCTCTCAAAAAAATAAATTCAGTCCGAATAGTTTGGATGGGTAGATCATGAACTGGAAGTATAGTTCACACAATAAAGAGACTACTCACTTTCCTTTAGACACTTGCCCACTTGGGTATTCCGATCCATTACAACAAACTAAGAAATTTTGATTGGCATCCGGTAGAATCAAGGTTTGAGGGTAAATTAGGGTGCTGGAAAGAGAAGTTACTATCATATGGTGATAGGCTAGTCCTTATTAATTCAGTATTAACTAGTTTGCCGATGTTTGGGGTAAGGAAACGTTTGGACTTCTATAGATCTAGATTCTTTTGGCAGTCCGATGAAAACAAAAGAAAATACCGGCTAACAAAATGGAACATCGTTTGCCGATCCAAAGATCAAGGAGGTTTAGGTATTGAGGTTCTCGAAATCAAAAACAGATGTTTATTGAGTAAATGGCTCTTTAAACTTCTTAATGGGGACGGGGTGTGGCAAGAGTTGCTACGGAATAAATATCTAAGACAGAAGACTTTATCGGAGGTACAGGCTAGGCCTATCGATTCTCCATTCAGGAAAGGATTGATGAAGGTCAAACATGAGTTTTTTCTAAGGGTTTTTTTAAAGTGGGTAATGACATGAATACTCGTTTCTGGGAAGATACCTGGTTAGGGAATACTACGTTGGCCCTGCAGTATTCGTCCTTATATAATATTGTACATCATAAAAATGTCACAGTTGTACATGTATTAACTCAAACCCCACTGAACATTACTTTTCGAAGGACGTTAAGTGGTAACAAATGGACTTTATGGGTACAATTATGTCGTAAACTCATGATGGTAAATTTGAATGACGAGGATGACCGCTTTGTTTGGAATTTGACAGCTAATGGTTTGTTTTCGGTGAAGTCGATGTATGAAGATCTTATGTGTGACCATACTCATTTTCTGAGAAAGTATCTATGGAAGGTGAAAATTCCACTTAAGATAAAGATTTTCATGCAGTTTTGAGTAATAAGGTTTTGCTAACCAAAGATAAATTGGCTAAACGACATTGGAATGGGTGTACAAAATGTGTTTTCTGTTGGGGAACAGGAGACTATTCAACACCTCTTTATTGATTGTCCTTTAGCTAAGCTTGTGTGGTGTACGGTTAATTTCACTTATGATCTTCCGCCTCCAACCAATATTACTAATATGTTTGGTAATTGGTTAAATGGGACAATCTAAGGCGTTTATCCGAATTGAGGTTTCTGCTTTATGTTGTCTATTTGGAGGGTCAGAAATGATATTGTTTTTAATAATAAAGTCTCTTTTCATTTTTTGCAGGTTATGCATATGGTTTTCATTGGGTTCAGCTTTGGACCCTCCTCTCACCGGAGGGACAGCGGGATGCCATGGCTTCTGGATGCACACGGCTCCTGATGGTCACGCTTGCATTTCTACTTCCAACGCAGAGGAGCATTGCCGCAGAGCTCTGCAATCAGAGAAGACGATCGAGCCATTGCTCTGCCGTAGAATCATACCGGTGCCTGCTAGTGAAGACTGGGCAACGAAAGCTCCATCCAGATTCAGCTTCAGGACTCCTCTAGTTGGGTGCAGCCAAGATACGATCTCTATAGGAGGCCATGATACCTTCCTCGTCATGACAGTCAAGCCCATCACATGTTTCCCCTTCACGATCTGCTCCGGCGTCATACATCGGCCATTCTCCAACAATTGCATATAGCTACAAATGGAACACTTCGATACTTCAACTATCGGTAATTCCTTGTCAGGAGTAACCTCATTTCATGCAAACCAAACTCTCCATGCGATCATAAGAACACGATTGCACATTTCCTCTAATAGAGACATCAGTGCTCCAACCAATCATCACGCCGATCACATCTCCACAAAGAAATTGCCCACACCTCCTTCATTGCAGACCAAAGTGCCGTTGCATAGGGACATTGCACAAGTGCATGATAAGAATCCTCCAAGCCATGGCCGCAAATTTGACACTCATCCGAAACAGGAATATGTCTTCGTTTCTTATTTCCTTTTGTGGCCAGCGCGCTCGACAAGGACTTTCATGCAAAAATCCGAACCTTCTCTTGTACATTGCACTTTCATTGCTTCTTCCATATAGCTTTATCACCCAAAGGCGTTGAGCTAGTAGTCGCTCGCTGTCTACCAGATTGTCCCAGCCTAAGCCCCAATCGGTAAGCACTCCTGATAGAAAAAACGTCATTCGTTTCGAGTCGCCAAGCAAGAAAATCCGCTGGCCTTCTCTGAGATAATTTTATCTTTAGTATAACCTCTGCATCAGTAGGAGGAAACGTTTTTCGAACCAAAGCTTCATCCCAGTTGCCATGTATGTCAATCAAACTTGAGACTCGGATGAACCTAGATCGTCCTTTGTCTCCAATCACACAAATTTCACTTGCTAAGTTGATGGTAATTCCAATTGTGTGTCTTCGTAGGTTATTCATATCTGCTTTCCCGCTGTCCCTTAATTTTACATACAACAAAGAGTCGTTGCCGGGCCGATTTGGGCCCTGTAGAGTTTGCCGGGTATATTTGCCGGGCCGATCTGCGATGTTCTGCATAGACTTTGCGGTGTCTTTCGCACACGGACACGCGCAGCAAAGAGCTTATTTCCGGACCTTCCGTTAGTGGCTCATGGATATGTGACTTGACGTCACAGATGACGCTAGAGATTAGAGACAAGGTCACCCTAGGATGCTCTGCAATGCAACTCCAATGCAGCTGAAGATAGAATTGTTATTATTTCAGCCAAGCCTCGTGGTTCTTGTGCAGCCTCTCGTATATAGCAAAATCTTCACAGCCATTAGTTCGCCCCAATATATAAAGCTCAAACGTATAACCCCAAAAGTCTGTGGACATAATTAAGAGCACATACAGTAGGAGCAAAGCAGAAGAAACATGTCGGGCGAAGGAGATCTGAAGCTGCTGGGCATGGTGGTGAGCCCATTCGTAGTCCGTGTACGCATGGCGCTGCATCTGAAGGGCGTTAGCTACGAGTACATCGAGCAGGACCTGTTCAACAAGGGCGAGCTCCTCCTCAAGTACAACCCCGTGCACAAGAAGGTGCCGGTGCTCGTCCACAACGGCAAGCCCATCTGCGAGTCGCTAGCCATCGTGCAGTACGTCGACGAGGCCTGGGCTGCTTCGAGCCCCTCCATCCTCCCCGCCGACGCCCACGACCGCGCCGTTGCTCGCTTCTGGGCCGCCTACGTCGATGACAAGGTTTGCAACATTATTCCCAAATTCTCTCCTCTTCTTTTGATGTTTCAGCAGCCGATCGATGCTAATTGCGTGTCCTTTCTCACAGTTCTTCCCGGCATGGATAGGCATTATGAGGGCGGAGACGGAGGAGGACAGGGCCAAGAAGATGAGCGAGACGGCTGCGGTGGTCGAGCAATTGGAGGCGGCGCTGACCCAGTGCTCTAACGGGAAGGCTTTCTTCTCCGGCGACTCCGTCGGGTACCTTGACATCGCGGTCGGATGCAATTTGTTTTGGCTCGACGCGATGCGCAAGATGTTCGGCGTGGTGGTCATCGACGCCGCGAAGACTCCAGTTCTCGCCGCTTGGGCCGACCGGTTCAGGGAAAGCGATGTGGGGAAGAAGGTCTTGCCTGACGCAGACGTCGCGGCGGAGTACGCTAAGAAGATCCAGGCTTACCGGGCTGCTGCCGCAGCTTCCAAGTGACTGGTTTCAGTTCAGTCCCAGTAGTTTGGATCGATGAATTGTGAACTGGAGAGTGTAGCTCCCGCAATAAAGAGTAGGATTTGCAGCTTCCCTAGCCTGAGAACATTAACCACATTTTGTTTAAACTGTTTAAATGCCCTTGATCTGGATTTTACTGGCGTCGTTTAGAAAGAGAGTGCTTTGGATGGGCGAACCAAATTAGTACTATCTACTCCGTAATTTGGATGATTTTACCTCTCATTACCTATGCCATGTAGGGCCAAGACAAAACAAGTATTACTAGGGATGAAAACGAGGCGAAATTTTCTGACTTTTTCAGGATAGTACGGAAACAAAACGGAATTCTGTGGAACCGAAAAAAAATTCCTTTGGCGAAAACGGAAACGGATGGCCTTTTTCCAATGGAACAGATGCAACTATGGAAATTCTATTACCGACTAATATGGAATTTTGTGTGTGCATGACCCAACCTACAAGGCATAAAAGCATCTCTAGCCCAGCCTGTAAAAAACCAAAACAAAAAGTAACCGTCAGTTTACGAGTTTAGGCTGAAATTCGGTGCCGATTAGTCACCGTAAACGATGCAAAATCGTTTTTTTTTTCACCATAAACGATGCAAAGCCGATTTTCTTTCCAGCCGAGACCGAAAACCCAAATTGCCCTATATTTGTAGGGGCCGAACAAGCGAACCGAACGGTGGATCCATATCTAGGGCGAGCTGAAATTTCACCTCACGCAACCGCTCACTCTATGCCTGCATCCCGCCCGCGATTCCTCACCCAACTTCGGTTGCCGCCATTGCCGCGCCGACCGAATCGAGGATGAGCTCCGGCGACGAGTTCATCGACGTTGATCTGTCCGATTCGTCGAGCTCGGGCGATTCTAACCTCGACGAGCTGCTCCAGGGATGGCGAGGTGGAGGCCACCATCCTCCTTCTCTCTGTCGAGCTGGAGGATCGCGCGCAGCTGCTGAATCGGAAGCGCGGCTCGGTGATTGGCCGGAACCACATCCAACGAAATCGCCTCCTCGGCCACGAGCAACTGATGGAGGACTACTTCGCCGAGGTATCTACCTATCCGCTGCATCTATTCCGTAGGAGGTATCACATGAACCGTAGTTTGTTCGTCAAAATTGTGAAGACCTGCGAAGCCAACTCAAATTACTTCAAGCAACATAGGAATGCTGCCGGCGTGATGGGTTTCAGCCCCTTTCAAAAAATCTCGGATGCCATGAGGGTGATTGCGTATGGCATCCCTGCGGATTACAACGATGAGTATCTTCGAGTTGGCGAAGATACAACCACGGAGTCCGTGCGTAGGTTTTCTTGCATGCTTATCAAGTTTTTTGGGCCAACCTATCTGCGAGCTTCCAACGAGGATGACACAAAAAGATTGATGGAGATAAATGAGAAAAGAGGTTGGCCTGAAATGCTTGGTAGTCTTGATTGTATGTATTGGACATGGAAGAATTGTCCTAAGGCATGGCATGGACAGTACTGTGGGAAGAGCAAAGATGCTACCATTGTAGTTGAGGCCGTCGCATCACAAGATTTGTCGATTTGACGGTGTTTTTTGGGGTTTGCCGGGAACACCCAATGTCATCAACGTGCTGCGAAACTAGCAAATAGGAAAGCACCCACTTGCAATTACAAGGTCATGAACAATGAATATACAATGGGATATTATCTAGCTGATGTCATCTATCTAGATTGGGCAACTTTTGTGAAATCTGTGAAGGATCCCCAAGATAAAATAGAAGCTGAATTTGCCAAATCTCAAGAAGCAACTCGCAAGGACATTGAGAGAGCTTTCGGTGTTTTTCAAGCAAGGTTTGTTATTGTTCGTGGTCCAGCTCGGTTTTGGGACAAAAAACCCTTGTGAACATCATGACATGTTGTGTGATTCTTCACAACATGATCATCGAGGATGAAAGAGAGTTAAGTCTGCCATGCTTCTATGACAACGTTGGCACCCGAGTGCAACCTCAACGAAATTCTGATCGCGTTGAAGCTTTCCTTGAAACACATGGGCGGATTGAGAATGTCAATACCCATGCCCAGCTAGTTTATGATCTCAAAATGCACCACTGGCAGCGACATGGTCGTCGCCTATGATCCTACCATTCCATTCTTTTATGTGTGAGATGTATCATTGTTGAGATATTTGTTCATTTGTTTGATTGTTTGAAAACTATTGTAATTTGGTTGAGACATTTCTTTATTTATTTTATTATTTCAAAACTATTGTGATTTGGTTGAGACATTTGTTTATCTGTTGTAATAATTTGGATGATTATTTGATTAATTATGATCGATTGTTGTATATTGATGTTTATACCATGTTGCATATGAATTCTATGAAAAATCCTACTTTTACGGGTTCGACATGTCGCCGGCGCAGTAACGAGCCCGTGACCCATAAATACGAGTTCGGTGAACTGAACCTAGAGTTTTCAGTTCGCGTGTTTACGGGTCCTGTTAAAGATGCTCTAAGTGACCTTGTCAAGCTGAACTCCCAAAGTGGCCCATCCCAAAAGAAATGGGTTTGAGGAATTTTCCACGGTTCAACTTCCGCCTATTTCGCGGTATATTGAACAGTCTAGGGGATCAAGTTTGTCAGTTTAGTGTGTTGCTTAATTTTTTTTCTTTATTTTCCAAGTCGTCTCATGGTTAGGCAAACACCCGCTTTTCGGTCCATGTCTACATCATATTTGGTCTACATTTAAGGATGGCAATGGAGCGGGTTTGGATGGATATACCAAAACTAGATCCATGTCCAAATCCTTGTGAACATCATGACATGTTGTGTGATTCTTCACAACATGATCATCGAGGATGAAAGAGACTTAAGTCTGCCATGCTTCTATGACAACGTTGGCACCCGAGTGCAACCTCAACGGAATTCTGATCGCGTTGAAGCTTTCCTTGAAACGCATGGGCGGATTGAGAATGTCAATACCCATGCCCAGCTAGTTTATGATCTCAAAATGCACCACTGGCAGCGACATGGTCGTTGTTGGGGGGATGACCCCCGGTATGCCAAAGGCAT
>NC_061508.1:29777147-29853648 GCF_022539505.1 Lolium rigidum | reverse complement strand
ACTCACCTCACCTAAGGGAGATCACCTCCGGTATGTTTTACAAGTACACTTCAGGGCATCAAACAACGTCGGCTGAGTATGAAGCTGCGATACATGGGCTTAAGGTCGCAAAAGAAATCGGAGCGCTCGGGATCATTTGCTACGGCGATTCAGATCCGGTGGTGCGGCGGTGTTCCGGAGATTGGGATGCAAAAGATGCAAACATGGCCTCATACCGGTTCCATGTGCAAAAGATTGCCGGCTTCTTCGAAGGGTGTGAGTTTCACCATGTGCCGCGGGCTGAAAATGAAGCCGCAGATGCTCTATCCAAGTTGGGCTCATCTAGGCAAGAAATTCCACCCGGAATAGCCTTGGCACATCTAAGAATTCCATCAATCAAGCCAAGTCCGGAGTCGGAATCAATTTTCGTACCGGAGTCGCATGTGGTGCCAATGGAGATTGACGAAGGAAACCCGGGGACTGTACCGGTAAACTCGGGGACTACGACACCCATGCCGGAGGAGGCAATGCTCGTGGACAGCATGGACATAGACATGCCGGTGTTTGTGGTTAGAGAAGCGCCATCTTGGGTTAAACCTATTAAGGAATTCCTGGTCAACGGCACCTTGCCGGTTGACGAAAATGAGTCCAGAAGGATACAAAGGAGGTCCAAAGCTTACACTATCATCAACGGTGAGGCATACAAAAGAAGTGTTACCGGTGTCCTACAAAGATGTGTGGAGCCGGAAGAAGGAAAAGAAATGCTTGAGGAGATTCATCGAGGAGAATGCGGGCACCACGCCTCGTCAAGGGCGCTGGTGGCAAAAGTGTTCCGGCATGGATTCTATTGGCCAACGGCTTTGGAAAATGCGGAGGATATGGTAAGAAAATGCAATGGGTGCCAGAGGTACGCCAAGCAAAACCATACCCCAGCATCCGGTTTAAAAACCATACCGCTAACTTGGCCATTCGCTGTCCGGTGCCTGGACATGGTTGGACCATTTAAAACCGCAAGGGAAACATGACCCACATCTTGGTAATGGTGGATAAGTTCACCAAGTGGCTGGAAGTGAAGCCTATCGCAAAATGTGATGGCCACACGACGGTAAAGTTCCCGAAAGATGTAATTCGCGGTATGGATACCCGCACGATATCATAACTGACAATGGCACAAACTTTGCTCAAGGAGAGTTCAAACGATTTTGTGAAGACAAGAACATCCGGTTGGATTTGTGCTCGGTGGCGCACCCGCAAGGCAATGGCCAAGTTGAGAGAACGAATGCTTTGGTACTTTCCGGTATCAAACCAAGACTCATTGATGCAATGGAAAAATCGCCGGGATGTTGGATCGATGAGCTACCATCGATCGTTGTGGAGTCTAAGAACAACTCCGAACCGGTCTACCGGATACACGCCATTCTTCATGGTTTATGGAGCAGAAGCGGTCATACCAACCGACATTCTCCATGATTCCCCAAGGGTGCAACTCTATACCGAAGAAGAGGTAAAAGAGGCCCGGGAAAATGATGTGGACTTGCTAGAAGAAGCAAGAGAACTAGCTACGGCAAGAACAGCCATTTATCGGCAAAACCTCGGACGCTATCATAGCCGGAAGGTTAATCCAAGAGTGTTCCGAGAAGGGGACCTGGTGCTACGCCTGGTGCAGCGCACTGAAGGCCGGCACAAACTTTCCCCTCCATGGGAAGGACCTTTCATTGTGAGCAAGGCTCTCCACAATGATGCCTATTACCTAATTGATGCACGGGAATGGAAGAAAGGAAAGGCGGACAAGTCGGGAGAGGAGACCAAACGCCCATGGAATGTAGCTTTGTTGCGTCCTTTCTACTCTTGAAGTGGTCTTTGTAAGAGTTCCTTTTTTGTACCTTAATTGCTATGAATAAAAAGATGTCGGAACCTCGAATGAATCTCGGGGACTTGCCTTATTAAGTTGCATGAAACATGTTTATTTTTTCTGTTGCCGGTTGCTTATTGAACGTTTTTTCTTTCCGGTTTAGTAATGTGCTAGACCATACCGGAATCTTCGACTTTGCTGTTGTCCATAACTTGGCTTCATGGCAAGCAAGATAAACCGGTAGGGGACAAGCACATGAACTGCGGAAAGGGAGAGCAGGAAAGAACAATCCGGAAAAGTTTAACTAACCCCGGTTATACCGGTTTTTTGCAAAAATTTCGAGTTATTTCTAGGTTCAAGAAAATGCTTGCTTGGTGAAAGAACTTTGTGCTCATACGCCAAAAATGCCCAGAGAAGGTAGGCAGAGCCAGGGCAAAAGAGCCAAGTGTGCATCAATTGGATGCGGAAACAATTTCGGAATCATTGCAGTGCAAGAAAAAGCAAATTAACAAGCAAATATCTCAAGTCAAACATAACTTAATAAGTTAACCGGTACAGCTTACCGGCATAAAAGTTGCAGCACAAACCAAAAGGTTAAGTCTTATCTTACATCATAAACCCCGGCATACCGGGGTAGAATTTAACAAGTTTTATGACAAGTAATCGGGGACGGGTGATATCTATGACAAGGTCGGGCGGCGGGGGCTTCCGGGGAGCAGCGCCGGCATCAGGAGTTGGCGGTGGCACGTCCTCGCCTTCATCTTCCTCCTCCTCGCTCAGATAATCTTTGACATCTTCAGGAGGGGGGATGAAGGTGCGCATGTCGGCATACTCCGCGATGTGGTACGCACGGTCCTGCCGCTTAGCGGTAAGAACCGGATCCACATCAGTGGGAGCACCTTCACGCACGCCGATGAAGGCATCCAGGTCCAGCTCCGGATACCAGGAGCAGGCGATGCGGAGTGCGGAGTCCGCTCCGGCGCGGGCAGCGAGACACTGCCACTCCCGGATCCTACTGCGAGCGCCTTTAGCCGGTCGGTCGATGAGGGAGAAGGTATCCGGCACCGCTTCACCAGGCCAAAGGGTCTTGAAAAGCTGGGAGGCTACTTCAGGGATGTCGGAAAGGTTCCGATCCACTGAGCGCATGTGGGAGATCCGCGCGCTTAGAGCAACCAAGTGATCGTAGGGATCCCAAGGTGCACCCAAGTTGTCGCCGGCCTGCTTTGCCCGGTGCTCCGCAACCTTCTTGATAGCGTGAGCCTGGGAGTCCGGAAAGAGCCCTGCGAGACAAACAAAAGCTAAGTATATGATACCGGAACGAGTAAGCTTGTAAGCAGAAACCGGAAAAGAGAAAAGGAAAAACTTACGGAGGGCAAGCGCGTCAGTCCGCGTGACCAGAAGGTCGTACTCCTTCTGTTCCGCTTTCAGCCGCGCAACCTCGCTCTCGGCTGCTTCTACGGGCCTTCCTGGCCTCCTCCGCGGCAGCTTTGTGCGCTTTGGCGGCCTTGCCCTCGGCTGCTTTTAGCGCCTTGGCGCCCTCCTCCAGCTCTGCCTGCAACACCGCATTGGCATTGCCGGCATCCTCCAGCGCCTCGTTTAGCCTGGCCTCCGCGGCAGCTTCGCCGGCCTTCAGCTCCTCAGCGTACCGGACTCCGGCCTGCATAGCCTGGTCCTTGAGCTCTCTGGAGATCTCCTTTTGGGCGTCCAAGGCCTCCTGGTGATCCCGGATGAGCTGCTCCTTTTCAGCTAAGAGCCGGAAGAGAAGATATTAGCAAAACACAAAGGCAAGTGAGAAGCAAGTCAACCGGAAAGATAGAAGTTGTACCTTGGAGTTTGGCAACCTGGTCCTTGAGGGCCTCAATGGAGGCTTCCGGGATAGCTGTTGTGCAAAAAACTTGTAAGTCACGAAGAAAAGAAAAACCTTCCGGTGAAAAGATGTCGGAGGTGCGAGAAATTACCTAGGCACTTGCTGTGCGCCTCAGCAAGGCTCCGGTGCTCCCATAGAAGCTCCTCAAAGAGGGCTTTCCGGGCGTCGGCCGTGCTCTGTTGAAGGAAATGATGTTAGTGAAGAACAAAGGATTTTAACCCGAAACTCGGGGACTGGTAATGCCGGTTTCGTGCATTGCTAGCAAGTTTCGCGCTAAGAGCAAGCTCTCAACCCAAAACTCGGGGACTGGGAGTTTGCGGCATCTTTAAAAAGAAAGTTTCGCGCTAAGAGCAAGCTCTCAACCCAAAACTCGGGGACTGGGAGTTCGCGGTTTACTAAGAGAAAGATGCCGGTTTCGGAAATTCTTTAAAAAGGAAGTTTCGCGCTCAGAGTTACACTCTAAACCCAAAACTCGGGGACTGGGAGAATAGACAAGATCCGGAAAAGAGGAAAACCGGCATCAAGAAAATTTACAAGGGAAAGTAGTAGAACTTACCACCACGTTGGCGGTGGCGTCGTACCACGCGCTGTCGAACTCCTTCACGGCACGCTTGAGGCGCGTGAAGTGTTCTTCAGTAGAGCGAGGGCCGGCGGGATCTGGCGCTGGGAGGCGGTCCTTCCCCAAGCCGCGGGTAGCTGCGGAGATGTCCGCAGCGTTCCGGCGCTGGGCGTAAGGAAGGAGAGGCCCCAATTCTTGGCCTCCGCGCTTGAGCTCAACGATCCGGCCCAAGAGGCCGGTCGGTTTGTCTTGAACCGCCATGGCGGCAGGCCCGGTGTGCAGCACTAAGGGCTGCGAACCGCCTGAGGAGCTGCCGTCCGTACCCTTTCCGCGCGACGCTCCCGGCTTGATCTTAAGGGATGCCGGCGGCGGCTTAGGCGCGGTCGCGGGAGTTTCCTGGGTCGGTGGAGGCGTTGGCGTGGGCCCGGTTGCCTCAGGAGCAGAGGTTTCCGGTGGCGGCGGCGGTGCAGAGGTTTCCGGCGCGGAAGCTTCCGGCGCAGGCTTGGAGGAAGTTTTCTTCCTTTTCTTCTTCTCGAGGACGGGAGGAACAGAGGGTTCCGCCCGCCCGGCAGGGTCTTTTCCGGCGCCCATGTTGCTGGCGCCGGTGTCTTGGGTCTCTGGAGGGGAGGCAAGGTCCTCCTCCGCGCGGGGATCTGGCGGTGTAGGGGCCGCGCGCCCCGAACTTGTTGTGCCCCCCAGAGGGGAGGCAGAGGTGTTGCCGGCACCAGATGGTGCCGGACTGGAGTGAGGAGGAGGAGTCGAGGTCCGGGCCGAGCCGGCAGAGCCCTCAGGCCTGGGGCCAAGCTTGAGCGCGGGGCTGAAAGAAAGAAAAGAACAAAGTTGGGAAAAAAGCAACCGGAAAAGAACTTGGTGAAAACAGAACGAGCGGACCAAAGAAGCCTTACCCGGTGGCCGTCGGCATCTGCTTGCCCTTGCGGCGCCTCATGGCAACGACCTTACCCGCGACGGGCTCGGTCCGGAAGCGTTTGGCAGGAGGAGCTTGGCTTGAGCCGGCATCAGAGGCCGGCGTCTTGTTCTTCTGGCCCTGGGCCATGAGCTTATCCACAAACTCCTTGCCTGCCTCGGCCTGCAGCGGCGCCACGTGCTTATGGACCTGTGGGTTGAGGTTGGCTGAGGGCACATCTACAGAAGAACAATAGCAAAAGAGTATGAGAGGAATGAAAGAAAAGCTACCTCAAGAATGGTCAATTCATCGGACGAACCGGAAGGTTCCGGCGGAGCTTTGCCAAGACGCGCGGCTGGAGTCCGGCCCATCTTCAAGTCCTTCCAAAAGATGACGGGGTCGGGGTCGAACTTGTCGAGACCGCGCTTCCGGCAACGGCCGCGCTTGTCGGATTCGATGCCGGGGAAACAGTCCTTGGCCTGAAAGAACAAAAAAGAAAGAAGGTTAGCCGCAATAAAAGCTTCCGGAGAACCGACCCGAGTTGTGTAAATTCTTACTTCTTGGGTCGGAGGGTTAGTAGAGCTAAGAGGCCGGAGGCCCCATTCCCAGTTTTCCGGCATGGAGGTCTGGCAGATCTGCACGGCCTTGAGGACGACGTCCTTCTTGTCGAGAGGGAGGCCGGTGATCTTGGTAGGATCGCCGGGACCATACATCTCGCACATCTTGTGGGCGCGGCGCTTAAGAGGAAGCACCCGGCGTGAGATGAAGGTGCGGATGATGTCGTCAGAGCAGAGGTTGGTGTCCTTCATGCGCTGTTTCATGAAGCGTATAATCCGGTTTGTCTCGTTGTGAGACTCCTTCGGATTATAGCTCCAGTTAGTCTTGGTGGGCGGCGCCGGATCGAAAGGAGGCAGATCAATGAGATCCGCGGCGCCGTTGTTCCTAACATAGAAGAAGGTCCCTTGCCATGACCGGCATGACTCGAGACCGGAGAATTTGAAGAAGGGGCTCGCTTGACGAGAGCCAATGATGCAGGACCCGCATTGAACGGGGGGTTTGGGTTTCGGAATGTCTAAGCCCTGAACGGAATTAATCCGAAGGGCGAAGAATCGAGCAAACGTCTCACGAGTGGGACGAATGCCGATGTATGCCTCCATGAAGGTGACATAGCAAGAAAGGTAGAAGATGGCGTTGCCGGGAAGATGGTGAGGTTGGAGTTTGTAGAAATCAAGAAAGTCCCGAAAAAAGGAAGAGACGGGAAGGCCGAAGCCGCGCTCAAAGTGAGCGAGAAAGACAACACGTTCGCCGGGTTCGAGCACCGGTTCGATCTCGTCGCCGGGAATCCGGCAGGTTACTCCTTCCGGAATCCTCCGGGACCGGTACAACCAGTCAATCTCGTACTGGCTAACGCTGGAGCCCATCCAGGCTCCGCGGGTGACCTCGGAAAGATCAGTGCCGGAAGCTTGGCTAGAGCTTCCGGCATCTTGTTCTTGGGAGCTGTCGTTTTCCATCTGCGCGAGATCTGCGCTGACCCCGTCAGATGCGGGATCTTCCGGGTGACTGGAGGAAGAGGTGGAAGCGTATTGTTCGGAAGACATTCGGATTCGAGAAGTTTTCGGTATCTACTCGGAAAAAACAGATTCCCTAAGAACTACCCCCGCGAGAAGATCTACGAAGGACAGAAAAAGCAAAGAAAAGGAAAGAATAAATATGCTTTCAACCCAAGATCTGAACTGCGAGCAAAAGAGGAGTAAACGTGAATAAGGCCTAACCTGGGGCGGCAGAGTCGCACAGGGAAGTGACCGCCGGCGTCGAGGCGGGCTCGCTGTGCACAGAGAGGTCCGGCGACGGCGAGGTGGAGAAGAACTTGAAGAAACCTCAATGTCGCGGCAGAGAAGAAGGCGCCGCGGAAGTTCTTCCCGCGGAGAAGTCCGGCGGCGTCCGGCGGCGCGCTCGTGAGGGTTTGCTGGGCGGCGGAACTCGAGCGAGCAAAGGAGCGGCGGAGGCGCACGAGCAAGGAGCAGTACTGCGCGAGCGAATGGGGAATGCGAAGAAGAGGAAGGAGAAGGGACGGTTTGACCTTATAAAGAAAAAGAAGTGGGCTAAAAACCGCCGAACCGTAGCGGTTCAGCCGTGGGCCGCGACGGTTCGCCTCGCGTGTAGCCACGTGGCGCGAAGATACACGCGCGGAAGAAAAGGGCCACAGGGAGGCACACACGATCCGGAGAAGTGGTTGGGATCCGGTGCGGGTCAATTAATGCGCGCGCGGAAGCCGAACGGAAGTGACTACTGACACTGGCGCGACAGTCACAGTGCGCATGTCTCTGTCAGGCGCAGGACCCGATATATTCTCGACTTCGCCGAGGAAGTATTTAATGACTAAGAAGCCGGAAGATAAGCAGCCGGAGAATGCCTTGCAAAGAGAGAAGGCATGAGTCCGGGCAAAGATGCCGGAACCAAGTTGAGCACCGGACTGATTAAACCGGTATACAAGAACGTGAGAACCTGGCATGGTCTGTTGGATAGAATCCACCAGACTATACCAGCTTCGGGGACTAATGTTGGGGGGATGACCCCCGGTATGCCAAAGGCATGCCAAACCGGATGGTCTTATCCATCAAGGTACCGGTTTAATATTTATACCGGAGCTCCAAGTTAGGAATCTGGCTAAGTAAGCTAAGCCGGTATCCCCAAGAGGGGTATACCGGAACCAGGAAGGAAAGATACCGGAGCGCCGGAAGGAAGAACATGTCGGATAGCTGGTCAAAGATTCCGTCAGGAGCTAAAAGACAAGGATGAGCTAAGCAAAGTAGCTTTAAACGAAGGCCTGAAGACAAAGAAGAGGATGACGGCCAAAGAAGCCGGAGGACGTCAGCCTCCCCTGTTTAAAGAAGACCCCGGTGTCATCTATGATTAAAGTAGCTTTATAAAGTATCTTTGTAAAGTAGTTTGTCTAGTCAAAGATCCCATTAGGGTTTCTTGTCCTGTAAGCCACCCTCTCCCCTATATAAGGAGAGGGAGCAGCCTCTTTCATACGCGCGTGACATTAGAGACAGAACCTTGTAACCTCAAACCTGTAAACCTGTGGAGATCAATGAAAATGGTGATCTAGAGCGAGTTCTTCCTTGTGTATTTCTTCTTCAACCTCTGGCCTTCGCCAAGTTCTTGAGGAAACCATCCGGAAGTTCGTCCCATCTAGTCACAAACCCTCCCCCGAATCCTCTAGCATCCATTCGGCCCCAAGATAAGCCATCCTATGGCATCTGTTTGTTCCCCACGACGACAGTCGTCGCCTATGATCCTACCATTCCATTCTTTTATGTGTGAGATGTATCATTGTTGAGATATTTGTTCATTTGTTTGATTGTTTGAAAACTGTTGTAATTTGGTTGAGACATTTCTTTATTTATTTTATTATTTCAAAACTATTGTGATTTGGTTGAGACATTTGTTTATCTGTTGTAATAATTTGGATGATTATTTGATTAATTATGATCGATTGTTGTATATTGATGTTTATACCATGTTGCATATGAATTCTATGAAAAATCCTACTTTTACGGGTTCAGATGTCGCTGGCGCAGAACAGAGCCCGTGACCCATAAATACGAGTTCGGTGAACTGAACCTAGAGTTTTCAGTTCGCGTGTTTACGGGTCCTGTTAAAGATGCTCTAAGTGACCTTGTCAAGATGAACTCCCAAAGTGGCCCATCCCAAAAGAAATGGGTTTGAGGAATTTTCCACGGTTCAACTTCCGCCTATTTCGCGGTATATTGAACAGTCTAGGGGATCAAGTTTGTCAGTTTAGTGTGTTGCTTAATTTTTTTTCTTTATTTTCCAAGTCGTCTCATGGTTAGGCAAACACCCGCTTTTCGGTCCATGTCTACATCATATTTGGTCTACATTTAAGGATGGCAATGGAGCGGGTTTGGATGGATATACCAAAACTAGATCCATGTCCAAATCCATCAGCCTTGCTCCGCCCCACCCACGAAAGTATCCACGGGCATGGTTGTCGCTCCAAATCCAAATCCGTCGGATATCCGGATATCCATGTGTGTACGCACTATGCACGTGAACATAAAATATTTGAGCATAACAACAACATTTTAGCAGCATTTTGATAATATTTTCGTAGCATTTCAGCAATATATATGGGCAATGAATACGAGGAGGCAGAAGGGAGATGGGATGAGAGCAAACTCATTGTCCGCCGGTGCATCTCCTAGGCGGAGGAGAGCCGAACTTCCGGAGAGGTGGAAGGGATGGCCGCCGAACAAGCCCTCCTAGAGAGGGAGGCCATGAAAGAAGTGGTAATCGATGGATAAATCTTAGTTTTAGCGGGCCTTTTATGATTTTGGCCTCAAGAGAGAGGCAGCTAGGTCTAGGTAAAATCCCATGTTTCACTAACATGTGGTACTCACATGTCAGCTGGATATCTATTGGATATCCATGGAGCAAAACCTCTACCCATACCCACCCCATGAGTTATCGAATATCCACGCTATGAAATCCGTGGGCATAATCAACCCTCCATATCCGTGCCCGTTGGACCGAATATCTGTGGATACCCAGATCCGTGGATAAAATTGCAATCCTTATCTACATCTGCTTCTGGCAATATCTGTTTTTATTTGTTTTTAACTTTTTTCTGTAATATTATTTTTTGACGTGTGCATATGTACTGTTATTAGGACAGTGTAATTCATATTTTCACGATATTAAATATAATTTTTTGTCAAAAAGTGGCACACCAAGATTTTCTCGTAAGAAGAGTAAAAATGAAATACTGTAGGAATATATATGTAGTAATGTATGCAAATGGAAACACTCCACTAATAACAAAATCTTTCCCAGCTCCAGGCAAGGTAACCGGATGAGGTGTACGTTAGATGGAGTGGAGGGTTGCTTTGGCGTAGTGTTCAGGTTTGTATATTGCGGCTGCACTGCCCACGCACGCGCACGTTCCCAGCTCCGCTCCGGACTTCGATCGCCATGGCACCGCCGTGCGGCCGCGGCGCCCCGCCGCTGGTCTTCATCGCGCTCTCCGCGGCGTTCCTCACCTACAACGCGCTCCTCTCGCCCCGCTCCGTCCCGCCCCTCCCCACCTCCTTCCCCGACGCCACCGCCGCCTTTTCCTCCTCATCCCGCTCCCGCCGCCTCGCCTCTGGCGGCGGCAGCGGCGGGCCGAGGCCGTTCCACACCGCGGTGACCGCCTCCGGGTCCGTCTACAACACGTGGCAGTGCCGCGTCATGTACCACTGGTTCAAGGAGGCGCGGCGGCAGGCGCGCGGCGGCGACATGGGCGGCTTCACCAGGATCCTGCACTCCGGGAAGCCCGACGAGTTCGTCCGCGAGATCCCCACCTTCGTCGCCGACCCGCTGCCGGAAGGGACGGATCAGGTAATGCGCTCCGTTGCTTGGTTACCTGAAACGCCAATTTTACAATGTTGTTTGCTGTTTTCCTTGTTGCTTCCCTGGTTTCTTGTTACTACTACTAGTCGTTACTGGTTTTGAAGAAATGTGAGTAAAAATTAGTAGTTGAAAGTGAGAAATCTGAACTTGTTAATTCGGCATCATGTGAATTGGTTGATATGGAGAGGTAGGCACAATTAGCTTTAATGCAGCAGCATCATAGCAGTTATTGGAATTGTCTAGATACTGGTTTATGTTCACTTTGATGCTCAACTTGACCTCCATAACACTAACACAGTACCACTATAACAAATTTAATGTCCCAAGTCCTGCGCTCCCGGTTAAATGGAAAGGTTAAGACAGAAATTAAAATTCCAGAGAAAGATACATGATCATTAACTTCTGGACAAAATAACAGCTGTCCTACTTTACCTTATGCAAACATGTGGTGTGTGGGATCAAGTACCTCTGTGGATAGGAGCAAATGGTGAGGCCAAGTTGGTGGAAAAGACTGACTGGCAGCTAGGATGAGTAAACAGGATTATTGGACCCTGCTGTTACCTGCTTTGCATCATGTGGCGTCCAAGGCAAGAACTATCGATGTAGGACGCAAGCTGACAATAATGCTGTGGTCAGTGGGTCTCTCATCATGATAGACTCCTGTGGCCATTCTTCAGTTTTGTTGTACATGCATACTAGAATACTGATGGATGAACAATTCAAGATCTCACAAAGTTACTGACCAAGCCTTAGTACTAAAACCATGTATTTTCTTTGCAAATGTTTTATTTTTTTTGCTTTTCTGTTGCAAACTGTTCCCAAAACACCGCTCTTTGGAATTTTTCTCTTAACAGAGTTCATCCTAAATCTCAGGGATACATTGTTCTTAATAGGCCATGGGCATTTGTTCAATGGCTCCAGAAGGCAGACATACAGGAAGAGTGAGTTCAGTAAGTTCATACAAGAAGTATACACCAACCTTCAGATACAGTATTTTGGTTAACTTTTATATATTTTGTAGATATATCTTGATGGCGGAGCCAGATCATCTTATTGTCAAGCCTATTCCGAACTTATCAAGAGATGGCCGTGCAGCAGCTTTCCCTTTCTTCTATATAGAGCCCCAAAAATATGAAAAAATGTTGCGTAAGTTCTTTCCTGAAAATAAAGGGCCAATCACAAACATTGATCCCATAGGAAATTCTCCTGTCATCATTGAGAAGGTAGTTTTACCCTGTGGAATATATTCTGTGCATGTACTCATACGGAATCAATTAAGCAGTTATGTTTTCTCTAATTTGCTAGGAGTCTCTTTCTAGGATTGCACCGACATGGATGAATATGTCGTTAGCCATGAAGAAAGATCCTGAAGCAGATAAAGCTTTTGGATGGGTTCTTGAAATGTAAAGTACATCCATTCATTATCTTATTTCCACGATTGGTCCAAGCTTTCAATCAGGCTTTGAGAAATGCCTTCGAAATCTTGCTGTTGATGTTTATTCTAGTCAATGCACTGCATGTGTAATTATTCTGTATACTGATGTTTCTATGCTGCTATCCTGGGAAGCAGGTATGCATATGCTGTAGCATCAGCTCTGCATGGAGTGGGGAATATCTTACACAAGGATTTCATGATTCAGGTTTTTGACTGTTTGGTTCAGTAGAATGTAAGCATGCATATTGGGGAACTTGTGCAATTCTGTTCTGAGCTGATAATTCCATTCTGTTGTTTTAGCCACCATGGGACTTGGAAATTGGTGATTCATATATCATACATTATACTTATGGGTGTGATTATGATATGAAGGTATATAGTTTTCTCTTTGATGCAAAATTTCAGGATTCGTCTTATAAGTTCATGCTTTAACCATGTTCTTCTCTGAACTAGGGTGAATTGACTTACGGCATAATTGGAGAGTGGAGGTTTGACAAAAGATCCTACGAGAATAAACCTCCTCCTAGAAATTTGCCATTACCTCCGAATGGCGTACCTAGAAGTGTGGTATGGTTCAGCTCTACCTGCAGATCTAATATTGATTTTCTGCTTGAAGACCTTTTTATTGTTCATTCTAGTGAGCATTATTCTGAATTTTCGACGGTGTTCTTTTTCCACGGCGTACCTGTCCTGTCCTTGTTATCCACTCTTTCAAGGAGTTTTGTTGTCTTAGTCAGTACTCAATACACACTACATAAACTACAAAGGATGAACATAGGATTGGTATAGTTACTGGTGTTGCAAACAGGCCCTAGTTGCAAATCGCAATGAAGTATTAGCGATGTAGTAGGATGACCATTAGGTATAGGTGCAAGTTTAAGTATGTCAGTTTCATGGCAGAATAATACAAGTCATCCGTTATTCTTCATCCATTACCCTTCATCCGTTATTAGCGATACTTCAGATTTATCATCCAAAACAAGCCATTTTTTTTTTTGCAATAGATGTGCTTGGAATACCTTCACTATTCCTTTTTCTCCAGTTAAGGTACCTAAATGTGATGGGATGACGAGGGATAATAGATCGTTCATGCATACTACAGAGTCATTATTTTGCTATACCATGCTCCTATTTTCTTGGAATAGTTACTAGTCACATTTACTAATGGATTCTGTATTTTCCATAGGTGACACTTGTGAAAATGGTGAATGAAGCAACAGCCAACATACCCAACTGGGAATCTTATGCAGCCGAGTGACCTTGTATAATCTGATACTTGGCATGTCCATTCAATTTTGTCCCCTCACCGCTGAAGCTTGGACAACTGGTTCATATATAGGCTTACCCAGAGCTGTTGACATCATACATTTCTGCTTGGATCACCAAGTGTATGTTGAGGGATTGGATAGCCTAAAGCTGAATTAGTGCAAGTCAATATGATCCCTTTGGGTATATGTTACAATACACATACACTACGGCTAAATATATTTTACGTGAAAAGTCTGTAAATGTAGGTGAAAAGTCCAATGTAAATGAGTGAGAGGTGTGTTGAGCTCTTCTGGTTCTTGATCCTCATTCCTGTCTTCATCCTGATTCTTTTCTGCTTCAGAAAAGTCAGGCATAGACTGTCATTTAGGCAAGACACACTAATCTACTTGTTTTTCCATTTGAAGTGTAGCTGAAATGCATGAACCAAGTTTGCTTAGTAACATAAGTGGCTGCCTTAGAAGGAGTTGGAAGTGATACATTTTACTCATTTACCTAGTTTACCCAAGTGATTGTCATCTGCTGGCTAACTGGTTAATATGTTTTGCCAGGGAATACAAATACGCTATTGTTTTAAATTACTGAAGATAGATCTAGAAAGGAAATTCTTCTCGCCTTCTCAATTTAACAATGAAGAAAGTTCTATTTGTGACAAAGAAGAGTCAATTCCTTCGCTCTTACTTCTCTTCCAGTCGTCTCCTTCTCTTCAGATCCCACCTCCCCTTGCCTCCAATGCCACCGAACCCAACACCACCTCCCTAGCTTCCGTCTCCTCCAATGGAACCGGCGGCGGCGCCGCCGGCCTCTCACGTGAGCGCTCAGGGCGGCCATACCGCCGCCACAGCCGCGCGTGATCTCCGGCGCCGCCAGTACGCGGTGCTAGCGCTCACCTTCGCCGCGTACGCCGCGTTCCACGCCTCCCGGAAGCCGCCCAGCATCGTCAAGGCCGTCCTCTCCACGGACTGGGCGCCCTTCTCCGGGCCCAGCGGGACGCACCACCTGGGCGAGCTCGACCTCGCCTTCCTCGCGGCCTACGCCGCCGCCATGTTCGCCGCGGGCCACCTCGCCGACCGCGCCGACCTCCGCGTCCTCCTCGGCGCCGCCATGCTCGCCTCCGCGGCCACGTCGGCGGCGCTCGGCGCGGCCTACTTCCTCGACATCCACAGCCTCGCCTTCTTCCTCGCCGCGCAGGTCGCCAGCGGCGTGGTCCAGTCCGCCGGATGGCCCTGCGTCGTCGCCGTCGTGGGGAACTGGTTCGGCCACGCCTCCAGCCGCGGCACCATCATGGGGGTGTGGACCTCGCACACCTCTGTCGGCAACATCGCGGGCTCCTTCCTCGCCGCCGCCGTGCTCGAGTTCGGATGGGGCTGGTCCTTCTTGGTGCCAGCATTTTTCATTGCCGCGCTCGGAGTCGTGGTGCTGGTGTTCTTGGTCGCCCACCCGAGTGATGCTGGTTTGGAGCTGGATGCAATGGAGGTTGAGATGAATGGGGAAGGTGGGGAGGAGGTGGAGCTTCTTGTGGAGGAGAAGAAAGAGGTTCAAGTGGATGATGACGAGTTTGAAATGGAGATGGGGTCTCAACTTCCTCTTCCTAGGGCCATTGGATTCTTGGAGGCATGGAGATTGCCTGGTGTCGCGCCTTATGCGTTCTGCCTCTTCTTCTCCAAGCTTGTTGCTTATACCTTCCTCTACTGGTTGCCATTCTATATACGGAACAATGGTGCGTGCTTATATTCTCCTGCAGCCACAATAGAAACATACCATCTTGTTATCTGCTGCTTGCTGTTCACTACTTGGATACTTTGTGAAATTGGGTCAAGTAAAATGAAGAAATAGATCATGATTAGTTTGAACTGCTACCATTTGACATTGTAAGTTTGTAAGTCTCAAACTGAACTGTTAAATAATCTATCCTACCTTAACAGTTTGATATAGCAGTGGTTTCACTTTGATGCCGTGGTTAGCTGATTGCTTCTTATTGGACAACATGATCAGTAGTTCTGTGACAAGGGGGAGATTGATCTCTTGTGATTACCAGGGATCACATCCCTGTCAGCATTTCTACACATATAAAAGTAATGGAGTAGCTGTGTTAGTTTGCTGAGCGGCTTGTACGAGGTCAAAGCTTTGCATATTGAAGAACCCTCTTTTGTTGATCATATCCCTGTCAGAATTTCTACACATATTAGTTTTCCAGGTAGTAATGTGATAAAAAAGACACGCGACTAATCCAGCTTGTAGTAGTTGTAAAATACCCACACTTCCTTTGTTTCATTTCTGAAGTCTAATGAAAAGACAAAAACTACAAGTGACGAGTGCTATTTGGAGATTACTGTTATATTTGCAACCATTTTTTAAATACAGAACTTTTCCAAAGTATCAGTTGTAGTCTTAGCACACATCATGCATATACTTATATCACATGCCACTATGTTGCAGCTGTAGCTGGCCAGTTCTTGTCGCACAAGGCTTCAGGAATTTTGTCAATCGTATTCGACGTTGGAGGAGTTTTGGGAGGGATTTCAGCTGGTTACCTCTCGGACGCAATAGGTGCCCGTGCTATAACATCAGTTTTGTTTCTTCTCCTGTCAATCCCTTCGCTTATCCTTTACCGGGCATTCGGAAGCATATCCATGCGCCACAACCTTGGCCTCATGTTCATCTCTGGTTACTTCGTGAATGGCCCCTACTCCCTCATCACCACTGCTGTGGCAACAGATCTCGGCACCCAGGATGCGATCAAGGGGAACTCACGAGCGCTGGCTACGGTATCGGCAATAATCGATGGCACCGGATCTGTCGGCGCTGCGCTGGGACCCTTACTGACGGGGTACATCTCGACCAGAGGATGGAACAGCGTGTTCTTCATGCTGATCTTGTCCATATCGCTCGCCCTGGTGTTTTTGATACGCATAGCGAGAGATGAGATAGTTGCTAAGATCGGTGCCAGGCATTAGGCTTCGTTTGCTTTGCTGATGCTTCGGAATTGTTAGACACTTGATTTTTTCTGTGGGTTCTGGGAGACTTAATTACTTGCAGGAGTTGTAAGTCTGTAGGAGTTAGGTTAGGACCATTTCTTGGTGCATGTAAGTTGTTGGGCTGGTTGGTTGGTTGCACATATGTACACTCATAGAAATCAAAGGCTGGATACAAATTGTCCCTTTCTTTTTTGCATAATAGTGAGTGTATTGACAAATTATTAGTTCATTACATGTTATCCATGTTTGTTCTGATGCTTATGGCTTTTCCAGTGGTAGACTGTTCAATCAGCAAAAGATTGTTGTGTGCAAAGTATAAGTTTGGTGCCGCAAAAAACATAAGTAGAGCTCCGGTCATTTGAACACGATGTCCTAGAAAGCTCCCCACATTGTGGGTCCTCGGCATCTAAAGAATAGTTTAACCACATTTAAAAGCTTCGAAAAAATCTGATGTTTTACACAAGTGTGTATGCTTTTATTTCATCAAATTTCATGAAAAAGTATGTTTATTCTGGGTTACTAAATAATACAAATACATGGATGTATAATGGATGTACTACTTGCCATTATAGGTCCATACATCTGCTGTTGTTTAGAGCACAGATAACAATATTCATTCACAATTTTTGCATTTATGTCTATACATGTGAGATTTTTTTTTAAAGAATGAAACTGCAGCATTTTTCCCTCATTTTTTGTAAATTTTGTTCTCGGAATCCACTTGCTCCTTCCCAAAATATTTTGCATAGAAATTTTGGTCAGTGTCAAAATTTGTAAAGTTTGATCAAGTATAAAGAATCAAAGATAGAAATATCAATAACTACAATATAAAATGCATACAATAAAGGTACATTTGATGTTGGAAAAATGGAACAAATTGTGGAAAAATGGAATATCTCAGAATTTTATACTTAAAATTTGGGAATTTCGAAAGGGTGGAATTTTGGGAGACTGAACTGAAGGTGGACGATGGCCACGATGGCGACACTGGAAACAGGGAGCGCCGTTGCTTCGAAATAGAAGATGCGCCATTGCACATTAGCGCGGTATGCGACCTGGATTATCACTCCCAGCCCAGAAGCAGCAATTACTGGTCCAATGCAACTGGAGTCACAATCTTGGTGACCTGGTCACTGGTCAGGTATGCAGCCATTATCATCTTAACCGCGCGCACAGTTAGGGTCCTCAAGTCTTCGACTGCATGCTCTCACCATTCTTTGGTTCCACCAAAATAGGGTGACCGTTCCTGCTTTTGGATAAGAGAAATGTATTAATATCATGAATATACTAGTTACACCCAGCCAGCAACAACGAAATATTCTAAAGACATTACAGATGCATGACCCTAAGATAAAAACAAGAAAAAGAAGGGGAAAAAAAAATCAAAGAACCCGCTTTGGTGATCTAAACCTTGTAGCTACAAAAAAAAAACAACTACCAAGACACCACGGGGAGTCCGTGGTGATAAAACAATGTCTTCAACAAGGTCCTTGCTAGATACAACCAATTAATACTAGACCTTGAATTTTGATCTCGGAGTAAATGCGCCCTCTCAAAGCAGTGTCTTCAATAAGATCATTGCTAGACGCAACAAATTAAAGCCAGACCTTGGATTTTCACTATGAAAGATGAGAGCATGCACTCCTCCTGTGTTGTCGCCCCCACTTGCTGATGTCGCTGCTGCAAGTCAAGAACCACCAAGTTAGGTCCATATCACCATGAAGACACAGTCGGCCATTACTAGCCTCAGAACACAACCGCCTAACATTCTTCGCCACTGTCTTCTCCATGAAAATCGAAAACCAATATGTCTCATGGTGACAACAGACAACGAAGTTTTGCGTCACTTGGTGATTTAGCAGAGTATAGCCATGTGGCCGAAGATGGCTAGGTAAAAGTATCAGGCACAGTGACATCTCGTTCCACTTCTTGAATTGCCAGGAGTAGGGCCATGCCCTCTTTGATACCCTCCACCGATTGGCCTGTAAGAGCAATTCTAATAGTACAGCTGGGTGCTGGCTATAAGGCCAGCTATAGTCAGCTTATAGCTAACTTGTACAATAGTTGGCTTTAAGGATTGATAACTTTATGTATAAAAGGCCCACCACACATACTCACAAAGTGCCTAGGAGCACGTGCAAGAGCTGGCTCTTGCATGAGAGCCCATCTCTCTTCTCTCTCCACTTCTCTCTTATCCACCTAAGCAAAACAATACTATTTTAATTCTTATAGCCCGCTGAGTCAGCCTTATTATACTTGCTCTAATTGCATCTTGCACCCAACGATCATCTGCGAGACCTTGCTCGACAGTTCGGATGTTCCTAATTCAAGTTCTGATAGCCATGGACAGCCTCAACGCGATATCAGCAGCAATATTTCCATTGATCCAACGATCACACCAAAACAATTGATGCTTCCCATCGCCGATAGTGATGTGCATCAGGATTATTTTTTTGAGCCGAAAGCAATAGGGGAGTCCCCGACCGTAAATTTATTAAAAGAAATAAAATGTACAAGAAGGAAGAAAATGATGTACAAAATAACGGGCTTAGTGACGAGGGATCACCTCGCTAATGCCTACAGATTGTAGACTTGGGTTTCGGGAGAGAGCGACGATGGAGATTCCGGGAGCGAGATTAGGCACATGACGTACCCTGCTTCGGGTCCCCTCGGAGGAGGATCCCTACGTGCTGCTAGCAATCCAGTATAAGATCATAAGTATGTTTACAGGGTGCCGCCATAGGCGGAGCTATGTTGTCTATCTATCATCTATCTGTTGTCTCTCTGTTGGCCTTCTTCTATCGGGTACCCTGGCTGACTTTATATATGCAACCATCCTAGGGTTTTACAAGAGTCCTAGTTGACTACTTCTTCGGGTTGCCTTGTTGGGCCTTCTCCATATTGGACCGAGCCGAGCCAGGTATACCAATAATGGGTACCCGAAGGGTATACCCATGTCACTTAGCCCAGGGCATAGCCCAAACAAACTACAAAGCGTCTAGCCACGCCAAGAGGGTCATTCTGTAAGAAAGAAGGAAGAGGTCCCTTTTTAAAAGAAAAGTACCAAACACTAATGGAAGGTGTTACATTATCAAAAATGAGAGAGTTCATATGCTTACAAATCTTCTAACAAGTAGTGGCAGACGCTTAGCGTTGAGAGTTAAGTGTTTTTTTCCTTAGTAACATATCCTTCGTATTGATGCGGTCATTAGCGAGGAGCCAGAAAAAGAATTGATCTTAGGTGTGCATTTCATCAATCTCCAGATCCAAGGAGAGAAAATGGGAGCCTGAATATGTTTAAAATTTAACTTGTAGAATTTGCTGGTAGAGAAACAGGAGCCGCAACTGTAGGACCAAAGTCTTTCTCTTTGGTATTGATATTGGCTCTAGTTTGTCTCACAAGGACATTGAACAGAGCAATGTCTTTCTCACCCACCAGAGGAAGGAGCTCCAGCAGGAGGGGTACACCCGCATAAGTGAGCCAAGGGATGAGGGCACGCTGGACCCCAGCGGAGAGAACAACAACAACCGTGGCATGCGAGAGGTGGATTGTCCAACGACTCCACATGTCTAGCCATAAGAAGTTTTGTTGGATGGTGCTTGTGGTTCCCCCCCTCTATGTTGGAGGCGTTCTCCAAGTTAAATCTTGTGTCTCCCGCCGCGATTTCCTTTTTCGTTCTTGGTTATTGCTTGTCATATTTATAACAGGTTTGGTCTGGGCTTTGCGACATGGAGTCATTGAAGTTCGATCTACTACAGCTGGACTACACCGCAAGATTCTCTCTATGGCAAGTGAAGATGAGGACGATCCTCGCCCAAACTTTTGATCAGGATGAAGCATTGATGGTTTCGGGGAGAAAGACAGGGACGGAGCCAGCATGGGGCTGGCTGGGGCCATGGCCCCCCTCATGGTGGAAATTTTTGTGAAAACCCCCTTGCTAATATGCTTATTTTACCTGTAATTTCACCTAAATTTAGCTATATGCCCCCCTCCAAGAAATTTTGCATGTAGTTAGCCCCCCCTTGTGTCACTTCCCTGGCTCCGTCCCTGGAGAAAGATTCGTCGACATGGAACATTGAGGAAAAGCGCAAGGACCGTAAGGCTTTGTCTTTGATTCAGCTTCATCTATCCAATAATATTTTACATGAAGTGTTGCAATAGAAATCTGTAGCATCCCTATGATTGATACTAGAATTGATCTGCATGTCAAAAGATCTAACCAGTAAGATGGCACGTGAAGATGCAGTTGTTCTCGCACAAGTTGCAATAAGGTACGTCACTGATGAATCAACTATTGATCTTTAGAGAGACCGTTTCTGATTTGCTGTCCATGAAGGTAAATATGATGATGAAGATTTTGCTCTTTTATTGTAAGCCCCGTTTCCTAATTCATTAAAAAAATTGTGGGACACTATAACATTGAGGTGTGATACACTAACCCTTCTCGAAGTTTATGAGGCCCTCTAGCAGAGAGAAAAAAATGACAACTGTGGTGCAGGCAGAGGGTTCGTCATCAAAGGTAGAAGCACTACAGGTTCGAGGACAACAATAACTACAACAACAGAGATAAGAGCAAGACCAATAGAGGTCGCTCAAAGTCCAAGGAATGAGACAAAATTTGCGGGTATTGTAAGAAAACTAATCAATATATTGATGACTGTTGGAAGCCGTAGAACAAGGAGAGAAAAAATGGTACGTACCAACCAAAAACAAATATGATGGTGATGGTATGGTTGATGTTGTTTCGAGTGATAATTCTGATGTTGATTGCCTAGTTGTCTTTGCTAGTTGTGTTTCTGGTAATGATGAGTGGATACTTGATTCTGCATGTTAATTTCATATTTGCTGTAACAAAGACTGGTTCAGTTCTTATGAGTTTGTGCAGAGTGTAGATGTTGTGTGTATGAGAGATAACAACCCACACGAGATCGTGGGCATTAGATACGTTCGGATCAGGATACACGATGGCATGATACGTACATTGACGAAGGTGAGACACATACTAGGCATGACAAGAAATTTGATCTCGCTCAGCACCCTTGATGTCGAGGGGTATAAACACTCTAGTTCACATGGAGTTTTAAGGTATCAATATGTTCCCTCGTTCACCTGATAGCGATATGAATTCTGCAAGACCAAATATGCAAACCAAATTTAAGCACCCTTGATGTCGAGGGGTATAAACACTCTAGTTCACATGGAGTTTTAAGGTATCAATAGGTTCCCTCGTTCACCTGATAGCGATATGAATTCTGCAAAGTTATATGTTCTTAGAGGTAGCACTTTGACTAGTATTGTTGATGATGTTGTTATTCCGAATGAACATTCCAAAACTAATATTTGGCATATGCGTCTTGGACATATAAGTGAACATGGCATGACCGAATTACATAGGAGAGACCTACCAGATTGCTGCAATTTGAGTAATTTGAGGTTCTGTGAGCACTACTTCTTTGATAAGCATAAGAGAGTAAAATTCAATGCTTCCATTCATACCACTAAAAAGATTTTAGATTATGTGCATGTTGATGTGTGGGGATCTTTCCTCAAGACTTCTCTTGGTGGTGCAAATTATATGCTTACTAGCATTGATTATTACTCTAGAAAAATGTGCTCTTTCTTTTTGAAATATAAATATGATGTGCTTGATGCTTTTATAAAGTAAAAAGTTATGGTGGAGAAACAAAATGAAAAGAAGGTTAGATTGCTTCGTACTAGCAATGACATCAAATTTTGTTCTACTATTTTTAATGATCACTGCAGCGGTGAAGGCATTGTCAGGCACCACACATCCCGTACACTCGCATTGTTAGGCACCACACCATCCTGTAAACTCCTCAACGGAATGGTGTGGCAGAGAGGATGAACAAAACCATCATCTCCAAGACACGTTGCATGTTGTCCAATGCTGGTATGGACACACGTTTTTGGGATGAAGCTAGCTCCACCGCCTCTTACTTGATAAACATGTCACCTTACATTCCGCTTGATAAGAAAACTCTTTGAGGTATGGTCTGGTTCACCTCCTGATTATTCACAGTAGAGAGTTTTCGGTTGCATTTCTTATGCACATATCACCGCACCGGCTAGGATTTATCAGATTATAAGATAGAGAGGGGATTTGGTGACTAGGTGTATACATGAGCACCCTCTAGATACCACACGATCTGCGTTGAGATCCGGTTCTCGTCAATTGGATCTGTTGCCTTGACGTTGTCTTATCCATCGGTAAGCGTACTTGGCGTGGGCTGTGGGTCCTGCGTTTCAATGATTGGTAGCGCCAATCATTAGTGCCAATGATTTGGAAGTGTTGTTAGTGTTGATGTGGTTTGCTAACCTAACAATGATGGTAACGGTGGATTGCTAGATGTGACACGTGTCAACCAATGGATGCGTGCTCACGTATACACCCGGTCACCAGGCTTCTTTTGTTATAAGATAACCCACGATGTTTGTAAACATTACCAATATAGTAAATTTTTGCTGGCTGGCGCCCGTGATTTTTCCTCCTCTATGTTGGAGGGGTTTTCCATGTTAAATCTTGCGTCTCTTACTACGATTTCCTTTTTTCGTTCTTCGTTATTGCTTGCCGTGTTTATAATAGAGGTGTGGTCGCCAACCTGGGCAGCTGAAACACCACGGTACAATTACACCATGGCGTTGAGGTGCTTCCAGTGTAAACCAGGGGTGACGTGGCCGGTGCCCGTGTTTCCAGGCCCACCATGGCCACGGGGTGTCAAAGTCGGAGTGGAGGCGGTGCACAAGCTTCAACTGCAGTGATGTTCTTGATGTCTAGGCTACCCCGCGCTTTGGACAACACATTGTGTCCCACGCCACGAGACATGATTTATAGGAAGTGCATACATCCCTAGATCATCAATTTGACTAATATATAATATAAGTTATACAAAATAAATATTATATCATTAAAATATGTTTTTAATAATAGTATATATTTTTATCATATATATATATATTAAATTTGACTGAGTAAGCACTGAAGCCCAATGACGTCACATCTGACGCTCACGCACCACGTGCCTTTCTTCCTCCCTCTCTCTCTCTTATCACCGCTCTCCTCTCTTTCTCTATAAAAAATTCCAGCTCCATCCAACAAACAACCACCTCAAGCTTCCCCTTCGCCTCTACTTTCCCCGAAGGATTTCTTTCGCCACAGATATTCCCAAAGCATCTCCGTTGCTCTCCTCCTCGGATTCCTCTTCCTCTGCCCCTCCTACTCTACTCCTACCCTTACTATTCTTCTCCCTCCTAACTTGTTTCCCTTCCTTCTACTCCTTTTCCCTGGTGCTTGCCCGATCTTCCTACCAGCCGTGCCAAGACCCAAGAAACGCAGGAGGCAGGCCTGTCAGGGGCCGGCATGTGCGTGGACGACGCAGAGAGGCTCGATTTTGGAGACGCCGGAGTGGAGAAGCCCGCCGAGATCACCTTGCCTCATGTGAGTGCCTGCCTCTGTCTCTGCAGCAAGATCCGATTTTGGGAGGGTACTTTTTTGCTAGCAGACTAGATGAATCTCACCGTGTCCGGGAAATTTGACGATTTCTGTTGGTTCATCTGAGTTCGTCATGGTACGAAAGATGAATTGAGCTGGCAGCACAGCAACCATGCTGTGTTTGCTTTGTGGACACTTCTGGTACTTCCGTTTCTTAGAATCTGGAACAGACTTGGAGGATTGTTGTTGTTGTTACTGAGGGAGAGAATGCTCTTTGAATCATTCGATAGAACGGATTTAAAGTTCCTGTATTACAACTGGTAGATGTTCGGTAGGAGATTTCTGGTGAGGAGTGACAGGCCGTTGTTTGTCTATGCATTGCATCTGTTCTTCGCTAGTAGTACTCTGGAACTGTACTGGGTGTAGACGCTGTGTCCAATCATTTGCTTGTGATTGTGATGAAATTTACTGCCACAGGGTGTCAGGGAGGTACCAGTTCTAGACTATTGTACTACGTAGCAAACAGGAATAATTATTACTCCCACTACTTGCAAGTTTTTTCCCCTAGGTTGAATTGAAAGAAAACATGGTCCTAATGCTATGCTAAGGGCATCTCAAGCGGCGACGCATTTTAGCGTCCGCGCGCATCGGTTTGCGTCGGCCGAAATGGTTGAAATCGACCGCGCGTCCGTTTGCGTCGGGGGTGGCTCCAGCGGCACGACGCATTTTTTGGCCGAATCATTTTTTTATACATGAAACATAATTTACATAGTTAAAACATGAAAAAAAAAAAACCTAATGCCTACTGCTGCTCCTCGTCGCTGTCGAGCACGATGAGCTCCGGTATCGGCCACGGCCAGTTGCCATCCGGGGAGCGTACGCCGGGCGCGCCGGCGGTGCTGGAGGTGGAGGCGCCCAGAGCTGCGGCTGTGGCGGCGGTGGAGGCGCCCAGGGATATGGCTGTGGCGGCGGCGGAGGAGGCGCCCAGGGCTGCGGCTGTGGCGGCGGTGGAGGAGGAGCCCAGGGGTTGTACGACGGCGGTTGTGGCGCCGCCGAGTCCTGTAGTGCCAGTCGAAGGGCTTCATCCTCCGACAGGCCCGGCGGCATGACGCCTGTGGCGTAGCGGGGCAGCGGCGGCTGCACAGGCGCGTCGTTCTCGGAGACGAGGACGCCGAGCTTCGCCATCTCGTCGTCCGTCATGTTCTCCGGGAACTCGAAATTGCGGCCCTCCGCCACGGCCTGCTGCCATTCGTGGAAGACGGCCGCGACGTAGTCATCGCTGTCGTCCTTCACCTCCTCGTTATGGTACACGAGCGCCTCGATGTAGTCGTCCTCGTCGTCGTAGGCGGCGTAGGCGTCGTCGTCGTGGTCGTCGCGGTCGTGGTCGTCGTTGTACTGCGCGCGCGTCGGCGCCTGCTGACGACGCCTCGGCGCCTCCTGTCTTCGTGGACGAGTCGGCGGTGCAGCCCCGAAGGGAAAATCCCTGTCGCCCATGAAGCCCGCCCTTCTTCTCTTATCCGTCTCGGTCGACGGATACGTACGCCAGCCGCCGGAGTCGATGGCGTACGCCGGATCGGCGAGGAGGTCCGGCGGCAGGTACCGCCTCCTTCGCCGGATCTCCGCGGTCCGGTCAGGCTCACGCGCAGGGACTGGAGGGATGGGCACCCGGCGGCAGCTAAGCCGCCAGCCGCCAGGCAGTTGCACGCCGGACCAGGACTCGCACGGCAACCATTTGGCGTGCATTAGCCTCCCCAGCGTGACGGGGAGCGGCACCCTCTTGCTGCCGCTGCCGGAGGCCTCGAAGTCGTTTTTCTTCCCCATGGCGTTGCGGCGGTGGTGGTGCGAGTGGAGGTGTGGGGGAAGGAGGAACGCGGCCGGTGGACTTTTAAGGGCGGTCGCGCGCGGGATACGATGCCATTGAAGGCGGCGCAGAAGCCCAGCCGCCGCCCGCCAGTGCGCAGAACAGGCAGCCGCACCATTGATGGCGAAGGCTGCGGCGCAGACGCGGAAGCGCGACCGCCGAAGCGTTGCCCTCGATGCAGACTCGCTGCCAGGCGGGCCCGGTGGAGACGCGAGCGGACACTTTGCGCGTCCGCGCAGCGTCCGCAGAGGCAGGTTTGCGTCTCTGCGGACGGCCCGGTCACTTTGCGCCGCGCCGCTGGAGAGGGTGCCAGACGCATTTTCGGTCAAGGCGGACGCAAACGGTCGCTCAGCGTCCGTTTGCGTCGCGCCGCTGGAGATGCCCTAAGTGAACGTCACATTATTCTTCCTATGATACATGTTGATTGCTTGCTTTCAAGCGCCTGCCATTATATCAGTGATGATCGGTCTGACTGTAGCTTCAGTTTGCTGTTTTCATGGGTTGCCATCATTAGTTTGTGCAATTGTAGTGCTGAACCATCTTTTTGATTACATTTATCCATTTATATATGGCTCTATTTGTTTAATCAGCAGACGGCTGTAGGTGATTTTTATTGTCGCATCAAACTATATCGAATGGTCACTATCTAGTTTGGTTATCCCGTGTTAAATTTTCTTGTGCCATTGATGTACTAGAAATAGTCAGGCATCTATTGATCTTACTAAGTTGAGCATTAGTTAGTTAAACTAGGAGCTTTAATAATTCTCTTCAGAAAAAAGATTATGTACTAGTGAATGCAACCTGTTTATATTTCCAAGTTGCTATTCCAAGAGTAAGAGCACTAAACTAGACATGGTACTCATCAAAGCTAATAATAATTGGACTGTCTTCCGAAATTGGCTAATAGCAGTTATGAACATATGACCAAGTTACCTGATCATCACATGCAGTCTGAATGATTTTTTGTAATCAATTACTAAGTAGTAATATGTTCATAAGAAATTTAGTATGCAAAGCGGTGCTTCATCTTTGAATGGAAATCTTTCCTGTTTTTCCTACCGTCATTGTACTAATCCATTTTTGAACATACAGATGGAGAGTGTTTGTGAGAACACCACAACTGCTGATTTCAAGCAGAGTAACTTTGCCAATTTCCTCCCAAATGTTCGATCAGGGGGTTGGTCAGATATTGGAAGTCGTCAGTACATGGAAGATACCCATGTGTGTATTGCTGACCTAGCTAAAAGCTTTGGTTATCCAACAGTGGATAAGGAAGTTGTTTCCTTTTATGGGGTAGGTACTTGCTCACTTTTTTAGTTTTGCTCATTTTGACAGAGAAATTAATTCTATCCAATTTACTAGTGTATAACTGACAATAGTTAAGAAACCAGTGTCCAAATATGGAAGAAGAGAATTATGTCAGATTATATCGTGTTGCATGGTACACTCAGTAGTAGGGAATATGAGTTGTATTTTGTGCACCAGCAAACTTGTATAGAGTATGCACAGACAGATCGTATGTATCCTCAAGATCTAAACCTAGTCAATCCTATCCTTGATCCTTGACTACTAACCCTGGTCTACATTCAGCATCCTGCCACTATCCAGTAAAGTTCTCTTCATAGAATCATAGTTCTGTACAGAATGCAGTGTGTGTTGCGGACCTCAGAGTGTAACTGTAGTACTTATAGAGTTCCGTTTTTATTTTATTATGTGGTCATCATTTCAGTTGTTCTCCTTTTGCGAATCAAAATATATTATTGCAGTGTAAGTTAAGTTTTGACAGTTTCAATTTCTAGGTCTTTGATGGGCACGGTGGAAAAGATGCTGCCCATTTTGTTCGTGATAACTTACCAAGGGTCATTGTTGAAGATGCTGATTTTCCTCTTGAGCTTGAGAAAGTAGTGAGCAGATCCTTTGTGCAGATAGATAATCAGTTTGCTGATAAATGCTCTCACCACAGAGCTCTGTCATCCGGCACAACAGCACTTACAGCAATGATTTTTGGAAGGTAGTTTTCTGGCACATATAACTATGGTTCTCCCTTCTTAATTGCATCTTCGATTGAGTCGGTCATTACTACCAAGCCTGTAATACATTTGGTTTCCATACAAAGTCTCATTGTTCAGCATCTTTTAAATGGATTGATTCATAAAGTACATTTTTCTATGGACATACACTGAAAATGCATGGTAATCTGGTACCGTGATATTTATACTGTTTCTGTGCTGTGTAGATCACCTTGCATGTTCAGCAAATATGTTATACTAGAGAATTCTGCATATTTTGAATCTGCATCCCAAGCATATGATTTATATTTACACATCTTTTCTATCCCAGAAGATATTTCTAAAAGCACAATATTACTGACATTTATCCAACGTAAGGTCATCTTATTTTTTGCTGTTTTCTTTTACCTGTAAACTGCACTGCCAATTGGCATTCCAAGTGACCAATACTAATTATCATACTAATCATTATTATGTCTAGTGCAGGTCACTTCTGGTTGCCAATGCCGGTGATTGCAGAGCAGTTCTTTCCCGGTGTGGTATTGCAATGGAGATGTCGACGGATCACAGGCCATGCAGCCTGAGTGAAAAAATGCGGGTAGAGTCACTTGGTGCCTATGTGGATGATGGTTACCTGAATGGTCTGTTAGGAGTCACTAGAGCCCTTGGTGACTGGCATCTTGAGGGAATGAAAGAAGCAGATAGGCCTGGAGCAGGCCCCCTGAGTGCTGAACCAGAGGTCAAGATGACCACACTGACAAAGGACGACGAGTTCTTGATCATCGGCAGCGATGGGATCTGGGATGTCTACTCAAACCAAAATGCCGTGGATTTTGCACGGAGGCGTCTCCAAGAGCACAACGACGTGAAGCTGTGCTGCAAGGAAATCGTCGAGGAGGCAATAAGGCGGGGAGCCACAGACAACCTAACTGCAGTGTTGGTTTCTTTTCACCTGGTGGCGCCGCCTCAGATCAGAGTAAATCGGCCTGGCAGGGTGGCAAGGAGCATATCTGCTGACGGGCTCAATAGCCTCAGGGTACTCCTGGGAAGCCAATAACATCATTCTTGTGCTGTGATCGGAGTACTATGCCGTGTTGTTGAGCTCTAATTGTATGTAGTCATGTTCGCACCTCATTGTTCTTAGTTGTTAACCATTGCTGAGACAGTGGTTACTATTCTTGTTGGTAATTAAACCAACAAACATGAGCTCACACTTGTGAGCAATTCTTAGTGGCTGGAACCCAGCCTCACTTCGTCACATATTTCCCTATTTGCTCTGTAAATACAATTGTTGGAGATTGCCACTGCAGCTTTATTGTTTTAAATTGTGGCGAGTTCACTGTCTCCTGTTTCTCATGAATTTTCAGTTGACAGGTCATAAAGTACACAGAAGCACAGAGCTGAACACAGACGAGCAAAGTATTACCTGATAAGTGATAAGAGAACAATGCCCAACTGCATAGATCGCTGGCCCTTCCCGTTAAACTATTCCAACTTTTTTGCATTCCATTTAACTACCCAATTCAACCAGTTTCCGGACACCTTTTTGGAGGAATGCACGATCAAACATACGCAGTCCTGTGCGTTTCTTGGGAGACATGCAGGCAAATTTCCAGGAACAGATGTCCACTATAACTTGAGAAGCACTTGACAGAAATTCTTAATCCCATCCTCCCATGGCATTATGCACCTAATCCAGGGTCCAATGTCCTAAACATGGTTCCATAGTTGGGGCAGACACACTTGTCTAAAGGGGTGGCAGAGATGGCATAAACAACGGCCAACATTCCTGCATTGGTACTTCAGGTAGACCCTTCATTGCAGACATGAGTACGCCAATCACTTGGTGGGCCCAGGGTGGTGTCCTTGACCGAAGTTGTGTGTCTGGGTATATATGGTCTCAGGGTCAAATGGTTCTTCAGGCATCAGAGTCCACAGCTTCTCCTCACTGAGTCACAGTTCCATTCCAGCTGAGCTGAGTTGAAGACTTGAAGCTCTATTGTCTGAAGTCTATACTCAAGTCATTCAAGATCCTTACACAGATACCAGATGGTGAAGGTATGCTTGCCGCTTGCTGCAGCTGCCTTGGTTCTGCTCCTGATGGTAGCAACAGCCCAGGGTATCAGGTTGGATGCAGGGAGCCAGGCAGCACTCAGCAAGAAGGTGCTCAATGTAAGTGATTTCTACAGTCATCTCTTATGGTGCTTTTGTTTGGATCGGTTCACTAACTCATGCGCGTTCTTCGATCGGTTACAGAAATCTGTGGACAAAGGGGTGGTGATCAAGGCTGATGGTGAGGCATCATCGGATGAATTGGGCGAGACCATCTCTGAAGAGAAAAATAGGCACGGGATGCCTGACATCCATGTGGATTACTATGGCCCCAGGGGCCATAATCCCAGGCACCACTAAGCAGATCTCTCCCTGCATTTTCCATTCTTCTTTAGAGGCAAGATACTGCTGCTATAGCAAGATCTGGGATGGGGTTCTTCTTTTTTCATTTTCATTTTTGCCATGTTAAAGAGAGGAAGAAACATAGCTGGTGTAGTACTAACTCGTTGACGACATTTGGTTCAAAGAAGTATAAATTACATGGATTGGTTCCCTTCTGGTGGGCAGGCTCATGTTTGGCCGGGACATTGCCGGAAATGCTGCCGTTTTTCTCGCCAGCTACTCTGCTTTGAGCCTGGGCTACGATATTATTGTGCTTATACAAATTAGTATAAGCACAGACATTCATGGATCCCAGGAGCGATTTGATACTACTATGAACATATGAAGCATTTTTGCCACGCAAAGAGAGTTTTTTTTTTTGATAAAGGGAATATATTAATATCTAAAGATACCAAATACACCTAGAATCTGCAGCAAAGTAATACCCTAATAGTAGTCAGGATAAAGATGCACACAGCCAAAAATAAAATAAAATAATTAAGAAATAAAACTCCTGCTACATTATTTCAGCCCTAACAGCAACAATACATCCACCACCAAGAAAACACCCGAGCTTCAGACTGTCCAAAAGCGACGCCTATAAAAAAGGAATAGTGCACAAGCGCCACCGTCGCCCGATCAATGATCTTAGATTTTCACCTGAAGATAGTCCCGACTTTTAAAACAACACCTTCAACAAGAATATTGCCAGACACAACTAATTAAGGCCAGACCTTGGATTTTCACCCTGAAAGGGAAGACTCCAAACTTCACCTATGCCGCCGCCCCAACTTTATTGCTGCTGCGAAGCCCGGAATACCAAGCAAGTGTCTCAACAACGCAGAGACTTGAACCTCCATTGCTAGTCCTCCAATCCATGTCTTCATGATATTCTCTGCCTCTGACTTTATCATGGACCAAAATGTCACCTAATGAGTATAGAATAAAGCTTCGCGACGCTCCCTCCAGTCTGAATAAAAGCATGGGTACGCATGACCGAATACCACCCGATCCAGCAAACTCCAGGCAATATGTTCACTGTTACATTCGCCGATAGAGCCTTCCAGAACTCAACACTCAGGCCAGGTCAAAAAGGATAGGACTCAGGCAGCCCTTCATCTCCACACAAGAGAAACCCTATGACCGCCACCTTTATTCAGGTCGGGCCCCAGGGACCAACCCAGGCTGGCCAAGGCAATGCCGGCGACAGCGCAGATCAAAGTCCGGAGACAAGCCCACGCCTGCGCAACGCAACAGCCCAACCGTCTGACCTCCACCGCCGACGCCGACAGTCGACACCGCGGAGAGAGAAAGGAGAAACCGACCTAGGGTTTGCACCCAATCGGCCCATCCCAACCCGCACCTTCGCCACCGGCATGGCATGCCGCCGGTGGCAACCACCACCAGTCACTGGGTTGCGACGTTGCCTGCCAAGCCCAGAGGCCCACACGCACACAGGCGCATCACCTCACCCCGCCCAGATCCGCTGCCCCGATATCTGAGGAAGTCGCGAGGAGACGCCCGGCCACCGCTATCAGACGCGTGGGCTCTTCCCGGCAGCTTCCTCCGATGGCAGCGCGGGGGAGGAAACACAAGCGGCGGTGCTAGGATTGGTAGGTAGATTGCCCCCGCGTCGCCCTGGGCAAGAACGACGGGGGTCGTTTTTCTACCGCAAAGGAAGTTGCAGGGACCAGTCTCATAAGGCTGGTGCCAATGCATCACAGGCTATAGCCTCGCCACGTCAACTTTTACCCTCACTCTCACCCCACGGTGCCAGTGCACGTGCTATAGTGCCAGCTCTCACTTCTCTCTCCTCCACATCACCATTTCTTTTTCAGATTAAGTTATTTCACTCGATTTTTTTTAGACATTCAAAATAATGCAAGAAAATTATTTTATTCAACTCAAAATGTTACCGATTACATAAATAAAATTGCATAATAAATTTTAAAAATTACATAATAAATAAAAAATAAATTCTAATCCTCTTCCTCCTCCTCCTCCTCGTCGTCATCATCTTCCAGACCAAGCTCTTTTTCCACCATCTGGATGGCCTTCGCATGTTTGCGCTTTTCTCGCTTCGTTCATGTCGGCGGTTGATCGGTCTTTCATTTTGTTCCATTGCTTGAGTAGCTTAGCCTTCACTAAACCATTCCACATGTTCTTCATCGCGAAGGATTTACTTGCTACCTCACTGCTTGATGAGGATTCCTTCCCCTTCCTCCTATCCTTACGTGTCGCGGCCTTGGCCCTATCGCGGCCCGTTGGACGCTCCTCCTCCGTCGTCGTCTCGCTAGAGCTGTACTCACCAGAAACTCCCAGACGGCTTCTCTTGGCAGTGGAATCGGATCCACTACCAGGACCATGTTGTCCTTTCCACTTCGCTTCATTGCGAACAGCTTCCCACCAGTGGTGCCGTCTGAACGGCTGAGTCACTCTTTTGTCATTCGCGTACCTCGCCATTGCCGCCTTCATGACCATTGCATCGTCTGCTCCACTCTGACGTAACGCTTCTTCTTGGATGTGGTATGCATTGAACATGGACACCTCCTTGTTGTAGGCGTTCCAATGATCCTTCAGTTGCTTCGAGGTCCGATGACGGGCAGGATCCGAGGTAGAGTTGAAGGTTGCAGCTATCTGACCCCAAAAACTATTGCCGGTCTTGCAATTACCGGCGACAGAGTCCTTGGAGTTAAAAATCCAAGCATGAACCTACCCCGAAATAGATATTGTTAGTGAAAAATCCAAGCAAGAACCAACCCCGAAATAAATATGTGATGGGTAAGTAAAGTACCAGTTTTTCCTCGTCCGCAGTTGTCCAGTCAAGCCTCTTTGGACGCGTTGGTACGATTGTTTCCGCGGCACCGGACTCCAAGCTTGGAGCACTGGCTTCAGGAGGTGGTGGGGGGGGGTACGGACCATATGGCGCGTATGGATGCGGAGGCGGAGGGTATGAACCATATGGCGCCGGTGGTGGGGGGTAAGGAGGTACAGTCCCACTCCCGCTACCTGTAGGTGGAGCATGTGGAGGTGGTGGGGGGTATGGATACGGAGGCGGAGGGTATGAACCATATGGCGCCGGAGGTGGAGCGTATGGCCCATATGGCCCCGGAGGTGGTGTGCCGGAGGAGTATAAAACTCGGGGAAGCGGCGAAGAACCGACATTGGAGCGACGATGTGTCGGAGAGACATCATCTAGGTGTACTGGTGACCCGTCGGGCTGCAAGAGATCCGTGAACGAGGTCAAATCTGGAGTCCAACCAGACATGGTGGAGAAGATTTGAGAGAGTGAAGGAGATGAATGAGATGAAATGGGTGTGGAGTGAGTGAAACCATATGGGGGGTATTTATAGGGGGTGGGGATGAAATTTTGGGGTTTTTGGCTTTTTTTTTTCGAATTTTTTGAGCCAGCAACGGCTACCCCAACGGCTAGCTGACGTGGACGAATCAGATCGCGCCACGTCAGCTAGCCGTTACCCCCTCCCTCTCGCCCGCGCTCTCGCCCCGACCTGCCAGCGCTCTCGCCCCCCTCTCGCCCCCAGCGCGGGCGGCAGCCGGGCGGTAGCGGGCGCTACCGCCGGGCGGTGGATCCACCGCCCCGCGCTGCCGTCTCGCCCGCCTCTCGCCCCGTCGCTGGCGGTACCGCCCCTCCTCCAGCCCGCGTTGGCACCAGCCTAAAGGTAGTAACAAAATAACTGAAGGAGCAAGAGCTTAAACAATTTTGTGACCAAATCTTGCCCTGACCAACAATCAGATAAGCTATACACAAAAAGAGCAAAGGATGCTAACTAAGACTCCCATATCAGATATGGAATAAGACCCAAAATGTAACCAGCACCAAACGAGCAAACTGAAGTCCCATGCTTCAATAGCTTGATCCATATTCAAACTTCCACATCTCTATGTCCTGCTTCACTTCCTCTTGCTCCGGGCTCTATTCGTGTCACCGCAAAATGAAGCAATCAGTTTTGAAGAACAACTCAGTATGATGAGAAATTCTTTGTACAACCTAAGCAATTTTCATAGGAAATTCTTTGTCCCATATCAGATACTACAGAATAAGACCCAAACTGAAACCATCACCAAAGGTTTAAAAGAGCAAACTGAACTTCCACGCTTCAATGGGTTGATCGATATTCAAACTTCCGGATTACCCATTCTTGCTTCAATTGCTCTTACTTCAGCCACAACACCTGTCACTGCTAAATGAAGCAAGCAATTAAAAAAAACGCAGTATGATGAGAAATTATTTGTGCAAAGTAAGAAATTTTCCTACGGAAAATTTAGCAAATGTTGGTGACTCAAAACGCATCATAGAAACCCTACACATCAAGGATTTAGAATAATGAACATACATGCCGGTGGATTGTTGAAGCTCACTAGTAATCTGGCACGTGGAATGCACGTGTAGTCTTAGGAAACAACTGTTTAGGGCATCTCCAGCGGCGTGACATATTTTAATGTCCGTGAGCGTCCGTTTGCATCGCGCCGCGAACGATAAAATGATCGTTTTTGTCCGCGCGTCCATTTGCGTCTAGGGGCTGCTCCAGCGGGGCGACACATTTTTTTTTTCTTATTTTTTTTTTCATCTACTCCATTTAAACATAGTTCCAAATATTATATATTGAAACATGATTTTACACAAACTAATACATAATTGGGAACATGGTTTACACAAACTAATACATAGTTTGAACCATGGTGGACACAAATAAAATATTGCAAAATGAGGAAACCAGTTGTGTTGATTTCCGTATGTTCGCTGCCAAGAAAGAACATTCGAGGGCACACTCAGTCACCCAAACTGGAAAATCCAGCGGGAGATGGTGCCCTTGTTGGTTCTACCGAGGACGAACATCCAGAAACCTCCACTACTGGCTTCGTCTGGCCCGTAGCCAGATTCGCTGCAAAGAAAGAACACTCTAAGTTCTAGCTATCGGTATCCGAGCCGGATTCGCCGGTGTGGTAGTACCTGCGGCACGCCGTGTCGTCGAACACCTTGATGATCATCTCGCCGTCACCCTCGTAGAGGAAGGTGAGCTGGCAGCCGCGCTCGAGCTCGAGGTCGCGGGCGAACTTGTCCCACCCCGTGTGCAGGTACATCTTGCCCTGTCCGTCGAACAAGACCTCCACGGTCCAGCGGCAGAAGTTGCAGCTGGCCTCCCGTAGCTGCAAATGCGCCGGCTCGACGCCATCGATGAACTCGGCGAACTTGTCCGGGAGCCGCTTTTGATGTCGAGTGGGTCGTCGTCGATGCGGAGGAGGAACTCGAAGCAGCGCTCCTCCTGCGAGGACGAGGAGGGCGCAGGCGACGGCGAGCGTGGGGCCGTAGCTGCTCCACCACGGCGGCCCCTGCCCCGGCCACGGGGGCGCCCAGGGCCGCGGCCTCGACCGCATCGCCGGCCACCAGGACCGGCCATGGACTTTCTCGCGGGCCTGGTTGTGTCGCAGGAACACCTAGGCGGCGCTACGGTCGAGCTTTGTGGCGGCTAGGGTTTCTTTGGAGGAGTGGATGAGGAAGAAGAACGTGCGCCCCCTTTATGTAGGCCGGAGGCATGCGGTGACCGCGGGACGCGTGGCGTCGCCATTAACGTGGTTGGCGGAGGTGGGCTGCGGCAGCTGAGGCATCGCCATTAATGTAGCGCAGGCTGCCGAAGCGACGCAGCGGCGCAGTCGCTGGCGCGTTTGAGAAGACGTATCGACGCAGGGTCGCTGCCAGGCGGGCCCGACGAAACGTCCGCCAGACGCGAGCGGACACTTTGAGCGTCCGTGCAGCGTCCGCAGAGACGCATCCGCATATTTGGGTCAGGTTTGTGTCTCCGCGGACGGCCGGTCACTTTGCGTCGCCCCGCTGGAGGTGGTGCCAGACGCATTTCCGGTCACGGCGGACGAAAACGGTCGTTGAGCGACCGTTTGCGTCGCGCCACTGGAGATGCCCTTAATGCATTAATTATTCTGTTCTTGGTGGAGGGAATCAAAATTCAAGTTTTTTCTTTTGGCAAATTTTCCCTGCATTGGTCAAAAATACTGGAGAGTGAAGTTTTTTTTGACAAACTTGATGAGGGAGGGGGGGGGGCGGGGGGGGGGGTGACCGTGTCGGAACCTCATGCCCAGAGCACAGCAATGCACATCATCAGAAAAACCAGAGGCCTCACCAAAACATCCTATAGCGAGTTGGGAACTCAAACCGGTCCAACAAACCCTGAGCAGACCACTTCACACGCTCGAGAAGTCGCTGTCACCATCTTTCGTCAACCCATCTTTAGGAAAGATCAACACATTGACCTTGCTAGGCCTGTCATCGATGCCGCCACGGCGCCAGACAATATCACCACCTTGCGTGAGTCCATCAAGCCGCATCCATCACCGTGACCTCGCTGCACCATGTCGTTGAAACTCGGCAGCTTCGACGAGGTAGATACAAACCACTCTGCCTAAGATCCCCTCCAGGCACATAGAACCTTGAATGATCATTTTCATAAGGATACGACCAGAGCCTCCCTCAGTTTGAAACCCTTCTCTTGGGCAATATTGTCAAAGTGTTGCAATCGAAAAAGGTTCGGTTCCTTTCCTTTCGTTTGTGACGATAACCCTTTAGACTGGAATATCATCTATGTTGTTAACTGAGCCAATAATGTTCCTTTGGCATCCTCAACTCGGCCACTGTTTAGGTCTCCTCGTCAATGGCAATGTTGAGCTTCTCCAAAACTTCTCGCCTTGATCTAAGACACATGCTAAATAATGATAATTAGACACGTCAACTATGAAAAAAAGACACATGTTGAAGAACAATAATTAGACATTGTGTTGTTAACCGACAACTGACTATTGATTCTCCATTTTCCCCTAACCCCGACCCCGGCGCTGGCCTCGGCCCTGGCCCCCCGGCCTTGGCCTCGGCCATGGCCCCGGTCCCGGCCTGGCTACGGTGGTGGTGGCGGCACCCCCTATGTCAAATCGATAAGGGGGAGAAGAGGGTTTTCGCGGTGGCGTTCCATGGGAGGTGATGTAGCGCTGGTGGAGGAAGCCGGGCAGCACGGCTTCTTGGCCGGGGCCTGAGGCTCTCTGTCGGTAGCCATGGAGGATTCGGTGGAGCGGTGGCGGCCTCCGCCCCCGGTAACGGTTCGGCGGCGGTACGCATGATCCGCGTCGCTGCCCTCTTCCTTGGTGATCAGGCATGAGTGATTGGCGGCGTGGGGGCTGCTGATCTTGCTTTGTCTTTGGTGGAGGTCCTCGGGTTTCTCGCATGCGAGGATGAAGATCTTCCGGAGGTTAGTTTGCTTTGATCTGGCTGGAGAGATGAGTTCCAGAAAGCTCCGCTGGTGAATGGAACAGTGCATCTTATGCCTGTAGTTGCTGGATCGGGTGGTATTCGGTCGCGCGCACCCATGTTTTTATTCTGACCGTTTGGTTCCGGATGGAGCGGCGCGAAGCTCTATTCTGTGTTGACATCAGGTGACTTTTTGGTCCATGGTGAAGTCAGAAGAAGGAATATCATGAAGGCCGGATTGGTGGACTAGGTAAAGGAGGTTTGAGTCTCCGTGATGCTGAGGGATCTGCTTGGCGTTTCGGGCTCTGCAGCAGTGGTATGCATGTGGGGGTGGCAGCACACGAGAAGTTCAGAGTCTTACCTCTCAGGGTGAAAACCCAAGGTCTGGCCTTAACTGGTTGTGCCTGGCAATATTCTTGTTGGAGGCATTGTTTTGAGAGTGGGGATTATCTTCAGGGTGAAAACCTAAGACCTTTGGTCGGGCGACGATGGCGCTGGTGCACTGTTCCCTTCTTGGAGGCGCGCTTTTGGAGAGTCTGTACTTCAGGTGTTGTCATAGTGGTGGTTGTATTGTTGTTGCTAGGTCTAGAATGTTGTAGCAGGACTTTTATTTCTTAGTTTTCTTTACTCTTTTCCATTAGGGTGGGGCGTTGTTGCAGGGGCTGGGTGTAATTGGTATCTTTTGATATTAATATATTCCCTTTATCTGAAAAAATTTAGACATTGTCAACTATGAACAAAAAGCCACATGTTGAATCAAAACATACCATCTTACGTAGGAAGAAAATTGGAATCTCTAGGTGGAAGCACCTAGAATTTTATTTTGTGCCCTTTTGGAGAATAGTTTTCATGACTTTTAGTATCCCTCGCCCTTGGCTAATATTTCGAATTTGTTTGGTAATTGGCTTAATGAGTTAGGAAAGAAGATAAATGCCACATTAGACTTGGTGTGTGCGCTTTACTTTGGGCAATATGTAAGGTTTGGAATGATTTTATCTTTAACAAAAAGGAGTTTCCCATCATTTTCGAAGGTTATTCTGTTGGCTACTCACTGGATTCATATGTGGTCCTTTCTGCAACCGGCAGAAGAGCGTCAGATTTTGGATACTGCGTGCAACCATTTGGTGATGGTAGCATACGATTTCTAGTACCGGTACCGATCGGCGTTTTCCATGAAGATGCAAAAAGGCACTCCATGTCCTTAGATTTTTTTTCTTTCTTTTGGCTCATTTTTATTGAGACGCTTTGTGATCCATGAGCTGTAATTTTTGTAGTACTTTTCGTAACTGCTTAATAATACAGTAAAAATGTTGTATGCATCTATTGATGCAGAGGCTGTGATGCACTATTTTGAAAAAAAAGAAGCACCTAGATGGGCTCTTCAACATGGTAAACTCTGGGTGGTTAACCACATGGCCACACTCATGTGCTTCTTGTCACTACACTTTGAACACAACACATTCCATTTGCTGCATTAATAACAAATAAAAAAGAATAATAAGACACTCTAAAACACTAGCACAATAGGTACCATATATATAGTACTACGATAAATAGCATTCCAAGTAGCTAGCTATAATAGCTAATTAAGCTAAGATACATGGCATTTGGGCGCAGGGTGGCACTGCGTAGTACGTACAAAGCGGGAGCCCATAGCGCCGCCTCCCTCCGCGCTCTCGCCGCAAGTAGTGTTTCATCAAGCAATTTGCTGCACCAAGGCATTATTCTTGTAGTTTTTGAACACTAGATTATCTACACTATACTAACTATTTTACAATTTGATATACAAATTGCACTAAGAACTACAAGATCTACGGATTATACTATAATGTAAATCCATAATTTTACCAACTTCAATTGATCCACAAATTACACTAACAACTACATTTGATCTATAAATTATAATATAATGTATATCCATAATCTTACCAACTACAGTTTATCGACAAATTATACTATAATTTATATCCATAATTTTATGAACTACAATTGATGTAGAAATTACACGAACAACTACAACTGATCTAGAAATTATACTTATAATGTATATTGATAATATTGCCAACTACAAATGGCCTAAAAATTACACTTAACAACTACACCACTAAAAAATTGTCTACTATTTTTATCCACAATTACCCAAATCATGCATAACTAATTAACAATCAACTATACCACTAAGAGATTGGTGGCACGGAACGCACTAAGGACAGATGTGCGGCGGTCAACAGGATGGGATGGCGTGGTGGCGTGGTGTCGTGGTGGATGGAGAGGCGAAACGGACGGGGTGATGTCTTGGGGCGGATCGATGGCGTGACAAACGACAGTGATAAGGCATGGCGGTGGGGTGGCGTGGGATGGTAGTGGGCGAGAGAGAGTGAGAGAGTGTGCAATCGAATCAAGTGGGGAGGATGCAGCCGGGGCAATGTTTTTTGTGTTTGGTGTGGGCCGCGCGGTAAAGTTAGTGGTGTGGCCCACTGGGATGCACCTCTGGTACGATAAATACCTTGGGCATAGCACAGTGGGCCATATCGCCCATTTTTTTGGGTCGAGCGGGGTTGGAGTACACATAAGAGGTGGTGTGCCAAGCCCCATCTACGCCGCTGGTAGGAAGATAGTAGCAGCATGCACAAATTTAGTACTTCCTCCGTTTCTTTCTATTGTGCCTATAGAATTTTGGCATTTGTTTCACAATATAAGGCTGTAGCTTGGCTTTTTTCAATTACCCATTCACCGGTCAACTCCCACATGACATGCATGAAAAAAAATCCATACAAAATTGGAAACAATTAATTGAGATTCCTAATGCATGGCCCCAAGGATTGCTTAGATTTAGGAAGCAATGTTTTTCTTTCCTTAATTAAACATGGCTGCACATATATGGAGAGTCAAGTGGACAGATTTGGGATTTGTTATGGTAAGTTAAGAAGTTATCGATTTCCCTAATTTTAGTCTGATCTCAAATCGTTCAGCCAGGGGGTTTTATGTAAAAACTACTATTGTGCTAATTTTCGTGTCAAAAAACTATAAGCACTATAGAATGGAACAAAGGGAGTATGTTGCAAGAATTTTGGCATTTTCACAGTTTATCACTACTATTTTTTTCGCTTATAAGCTATTTCCTACTAGTGATACCGCGCTTCAGAATCCCTACTGTTTAGACCGACCCACGAAACCGATGAAACCCATGGAGTCCACGAGAGTGGTGCGGCTAGTTGTACCATTGTGCAAGGTTCAAGCTCCTCCGGACACCGAAGACGCTTGCATAAGGGCATCATTAGCGACGCAACCCGAAGATGTCCGATTCTGTCCATTTGGGTCGCGCCCCGGATAAAATTTCGGTCGATGTCCGACACGCTAGGCTAGTGCCCCAAACGGTGCAGCCCATTCAGTCCGTGCTAGCCATTTTGTCCAGCGTTGGCCAGTTGTCTTGGGCATACACATTTGACCATCTTATTTACAACATATTGAGAGCAATGAATAAAATAAATGTTGTTCATAATCATAAATAGTTCACAACCACATAGTCTCACAAACAAGATAATTTGACTAGCCATGTTAGTTTTCCACATGAGCCCACATATGCTCGATCTAATCGGCTTGAAGGTGGTCATGAGTTGTTCCCAAGACATTTGTCCGGGGTGTGGCTCAACCTAGTCACCCTCAAATTCCCAGTATTGGTCATAGATGTTGTCTTACGCTCGTCCTTAATGATCATGTTGTGCATGATCACACATGTTGTCATCACCTCTCACACCCTCTCCGTGCTCCAGGTTCTAGCAGGGTGCTAAACAATAGCCCACAGGGATTGAACCACAACAAATTCCCGCTCCACGTCCTTCTGAGCAGCCTCTTGCTCTTTGGCGACTCTCTTAGATTTTTCATATTCACGGTTGCATAGTGTCTTGACTAGGTGGACAGAAAGAATAGATGCCATCAACTAGATAATAATCCTTGCCATAAGGATTACCATTGTCTTCTGCAAGCCTAGCAAATAGCAGTGAGCGTTGGGGCACATTGATATCATTGTTTGATCCTGTCATGATGAAGAAGTGCCAGATAATTAGATCATGTGATGTAGCTGCCTCTAGTATGACCGTGCACCCCTCCACATGCACTTTGAACTGCCCTTGCCAACCAAAAGGAAAGTTCTTCCACTCCCAATGCATGCAGTCTATACTACCTAGCATCCTAGGAAACCCCCTCTTTTCGTTGAGGGACAAGAGGCGGGTAGTGTCTTTGGTGTTTGGCTCTCTCGGATAAACTTTGCTAAACACCGCAATAACTACGCTGCAGAACTTGTACATGGCCTCAATGCATGCGGAGGGATGGAGCCCAAAAGGCAGTTACCTCTAGCAACATGTGAGGGTTGTTGTATTGTTGGAAATGGGGGAAACACTCGCGGCGATGGTTGGGGATGGTAACAACCAAAATCTCTTGTGTGGAAAATGGTGCAAAACGGTGGCAAGAGAACGTGGTTCCTAGGCAGCAGGATCCGGTGGGAAGTGGCAGCAACAGTGACCTAGAGCCCGGATGGCTGCGCTGCATGGGTAGCGGCAGAGATGGCGGGCGAGGGTTTGGCTAGGGAGTTGATTGTTTGTGTGCCATTGGTGGGACGGCCCGGGATGGCCAAGGGGAAGACGCGGGAGGACGTGTGCGTTTTTTGGCCCGACGCATCTGCGACCTAAATTTAGTGGACGGGTGGGTCAGTCCACGCAAGTCGTTCCGTTTCGGTCATGCCACTGGAGTGTGTGTGGCTCGTCGTCCTGTCTGCCAAAGGTAATAAAATATATAAATAGGTATTTGGACCCTAGCAAAGACTACGAGCACCGGAGCGAGCCAAGACACGCCGCCATCCTCATCCCTCCATCACGGGAGTCGGGCAAAGCTTGTTGTAGTAGACAGACGGGAAGTTGTCATGCTAAGACCACGAATGACCAACGTAGGAGAGCAGCAACCAACGCCAATGATGAGAACCATAGATCGGAAGAGCTAAACATGTAACCAGACTGACGAACACGAAGAGGAACCGGATCGCAGGAGATCCACCGGACACAAAACTCCACGCGCCCTCTGCCAGTGCTAGACGGACCACCAGAGCAAGAATATGACGGGGATAACCTTATTCTACCATCAAGATGTAGCCCCCGCCTCACCATCCCAAAGTAGACATTAAAAAAACCTAAAACCAAAAACAGGAACTCGCCCCTCATCTACCTAGTGTCCATGCATCAACTTTGAAGATTGATCATGAGGCAAGATTATAAAGTCTAGATTATCATTATTTTCAAATTGCATGCTAAATCAGTATATATACCAGCTTTACGATGTGCATAATATAATACACTTGCAAGATATATATGATGTACTGTCTACAGCTCCATGCCCCCACTCTACTATGTATAAATCAGTGTCCCACGTTGGAAGCCATGATCTACTATGCGCGGATCATAAAATGAAAAACCAGCTACTTAGTATTCTACCATCAAGATGTAGCCCCCGCCTCACCATCCCAAAGTAGACATTAAAAAAACCTAAAACCAAAAACAGGAACTCGCCCCTCATCTACCCCTAGTGTCCATGCATCAACTTTTAAGATTGATCATGAGGCAAGATTATAAAGTCTAGATTATCATTATTTTCAAATTGCATGCTAAATCAGTATATATACCAGCTTTACGATGTGCATAATATAATACACTTGCAAGATATATATGATGTACTGTCTACAGCTCCATGCCCCCACTCTACTATGTATAAATCAGTGTCCCACGTTGGAAGCCATGATCTACTATGCGCGGATCATAAAATGAAAAACCAGCTACTTAGTATTCTACCATCAAGATGTAGCCCCCGCCTCACCATCCCAAAGTAGACATTAAAAAAACCTAAAACCAAAAACAGGAACTCGCCCCTCATCTACCTAGTGTCCATGCATCAACTTTTAAGATTGATCATGAGGCAAGATTATAAAGTCTAGATTATCATTATTTTCAAATTGCATGCTAAATCAGTATATATACCAGCTTTACGATGTGCATAATATAATACACTTGCAAGATATATATGATGTACTGTCTACAGCTCCATGCCCCCACTCTACTATGTATAAATCAGTGTCCCACGTTGGAAGCCATGATCTACTATGCGCGGATCATAAAATGAAAAACCAGCTACTTAGGGTTCTACCATCAAGATGTAGCCCCCGCCTCACCATCCCAAAGTAGACATTAAAAAAACCTAAAACCAAAAACAGGAACTCGCCCCTCATCTACCTAGTGTCCATGCATCAACTTTTAAGATTGATCATGAGGCAAGATTATAAAGTCTAGATTATCATTATTTTCAAATTGCATGCTAAATCAGTATATATACCAGCTTTACGATGTGCATAATATAATACACTTGCAAGATATATATGATGTACTGTCTACAGCTCCATGCCCCCACTCTACTATGTATAAATCAGTGTCCCACGTTGGAAGCCATGATCTACTATGCGCGGATCATAAAATGAAAAACCAGCTACTTAGGGATTTGCCAGCTTGCACGCGTCAACTACTAGCTGTATTATTATGTGTGTGCTGCGCCAGCCATTCGATGGATCAGAAAATTAATAGGTCGATAGAGTGGCAATTATTCTTCAGCATCGATCTGCAATGGGGTGCTCCAAATATTTATTCTTCAAAATTATTGAACACCTCTTTCTTATGTATGTTTTCTTCGCTAAATTCGGTTTTCCCCTAAAAGGTGTTGATCAAACTTTATCTAGAATTCCACGACATAGTAGATTGAGTTTGCATCAAGATCTCAAATATCTCAAGATTTCTCTGAAGACATCTGAACTATTTTAGGTTATCCAAATGAGTTTCGTACCAACGTGTATGTACATTTTCCTATTGTGGCACATATCGTTTATCCTGTGAGGGCTTTCATCTGCGCATTATTAATACAAATTACTTCCTCCGTCTCATGAAGGTTCTCTGAGATTTCTCAAAATTTAGATGTATCTAGATGCTATTTAGTGTCTAGATACATCCATATTTTGATAAATCGCAGATAATCTTTATGGGACGGAGAAAGTACTGAGGAATCAAATGGTTATGCTTTTTTTTTGAGGGGAAATCAAATGGTTATGCTAATCCTTCATCCTGATATGTAAGCCACTTGATCTATTACTAAGTCACATTGTTTTAGGATTGAGTAAGATTATGGGGAAATATCAACATTTGTAAAACCAAATCAATATCATTAGATGTACCATATAGTGATGTATGTATTTATTAGGTATTGTACATATTGATATTTTTTCTACGAACAAGGTCAAACATAAAAGCAATGTTTAAAATAGCCGGCTATAGGATATAGCCGCGGCTTTCCAAAACAGCTATAGCTCGGCTATAGCCGGCTATTTAAGGACTTTGACACCTTTTAGCGGGCTAATGCAGTTAGCCGTACCATGCAGGAAAGGCTATAGCCCGGCTATATTCGGCTATTTTAAACTATGCATAAAAGAGACTTAAGACAAAATTAAGTGGCCTTACATACCGGAATGAAGGAAGCTAGTTTTCGGTCGAGCTGACCCTTATTTTCACGATAACCACAAGCATGTTGCCAAACCAATGGCAGAATCTCATATAACCACAAGTATGACCAGAATCCACAAAATAATTCTCAATCCACTCGCAGCCAAATCATACTCATGCAAATCAATGTCGCGTAGCCTGATCCAGTAAGGCAAGCAGCGCACGCAGAGCACGCATGAATTAATGAAATCATCCTCCCGTCGCCGCCGTGACGGTGACGGCGCCGAACCACCGGGAGCAGGTGTAGACGGAGCAGAAGGCCTGGAGCGTGGTGAGCATCAGCATCATGATGGCGGCGAGGAATGTGAGCAGCTGCCATGAGCTGAACACGTACTTCCGCATGAACCGCTTCGTCTTCACGCGCCACCGGCCGTTGTAGTACCGGTTCATCTCCTCCACCGCCATGTCCACCGCCCTTACCTTCGTCAGCCGCGTCGACTTGCTCATGCCGTTCCATAGCTTCGTCACCTCGCCGTCGCTCTTCATCCGGTTCAGCACCACGCCGCGCTTCCGCAGCAGGGCCACGTCCCCGTCGCCGTCGATGATGCCGTTCATCAGCTCCGTGTACCGGGTGAGCACCAACGGGCCGGACGCCGCCGAAGACTCGTAGGCGACGAGGTTCCGGACCATCACCTCCGTGTTGCTGTCTACGGTCACCACTGGGAGGTGCAGCGTCGCCGTCTTGCCGTCGAAGCTGATGCTGGAGAGGCCACCGGTTGTGGCGGTTACCTGCACGCCGGCGTTGACGAGCTCGGTGACCGACGGGACCATGATCTCCTCGATCAGCGGCGGCCGGCTCAGGTTGGAAGACGTGGATGACGGGTCGACGCTACCGTCGGCGCCGGACATGAAGAACGACTCGACGGGGTGCTTTATCCCGGACATCCCGGGCACGACCGTGAGCATCTTCCACGGCGCCTTCACCGCAAACGCGATCGGCTTCATTATGAGGTGGAGAGGGCCTCTCCCGATCTTCGACGCCACGCCCCACATCGCGGCGAACAGCTGCGCCACGTACTCGCCGCCGCCACCGGACGCTTTCTCGTCACCTCCGCTGCCACCGCCGTTCTCCGGCTGCTCCTCGATGTCGTAGCTCTCGTCGTGGTCGTGTGCCTCCGCCGCGTCGTCCTCGGTTGGCTTGGGCACTATCAGGTAGTAAAGCAGCTCGAGCAGGTGCGCATGCTTAGCGACGTCGACCGCCGGGAATTCGCCATTGACCATCTTGAACGGGTAGAGCTCCTTCATGAACCCGGTGACCATGCTCGTGAGCAGCTCGCCGGCCTCCTCCGGCGACGCGCACTGCGGCTCGAGAATCTTGCGAAGAAGAAACAGCGGGATCTGGTTCTCCAGCATGAGCATGTCCCGGAGTATGAGCCCGTGCGCCGACTTCCTCCCTGCAAAGTCCACCAGGTGCGCCATCCTCGATGACACCCTCCGCAGCGCCGGCTTGCCACTACCATCATCCGCGGCGGAGGCGTAGATCTGCAAGAACTCGAGGAGGAAGGCGCCGTCGACGACCATCATCCAGGAGAGCGTCTCGCCGCTGAAGTCGAGGTAGCGGTGGTAGTAGGCGCGGACCTTGCGCTCGAGGCGGTCGGCGATCTGGGCGACGAGGGCGTCGAGCTTGAGGCCTGCTGGGCGGAGGCGACGCTGCGCGCGACGGGCGGAGGCGAGCTTGTAGCGCTCCATCTCGTACAGCTCGGGACGCCAGTGGTGGTAGGGGCCGATGGCGATGAACTGGGGCACGTACGCCTCAGGCTTGTGCACCAGCAGCTGCTTGGGCACGTTGAACACCGACACCGGGATGCCGTTGTCGTCCTCGTCGTCGGCGTCCTCCGTCAGGGACTCCCGGATCTGCACCACCCACCGGAGCTCGTCGAACACGAGCGGCCGGCGACCGCTGCCGCTGCCCTCGTCGGAGCTGGAGGCCATGAATAACTTCTCTGCGCTCGCTCGCTATGTACGTGTGCAGGGCGGGGCAGGGTGCGTGTGCCTGTGCTGTGCCGCCACGGCGTAAGAGCAGCTGGTTGTAGATTGTTAAGCTCACCGATGGTGGTAATATATAGCTGTTACTAATGATCGATGGATACTACTGATGAAATTAGGATTTTAAATTTAACGCGGGAGACGCCGATAAGAACGTGGGAATTAAGAACAATAACGGTCATGATCGAACTCCCGACATTTGGTGTTTCTTTTTGTTCTCTGTTTCTTGTTTGACGAACAAAATTACTTGATGTCTCTCTTTTTTTCCTTTCTTTATGTCTCTCTCTTGATCAATGGACATCGTTTTTCACATGTTTTCATTGTATAGACGGGGGCAGCCAAAAAGACGACGTACGTTGCTTTTCGGCCATATTGTGCTTGGCCAATAGTACGATCGATACTAGTGCCTTGGTGCAAAATCTGATCGATCACACAGAAGCCTAGTCAATAGCAAGCTAAGAGCAGGCCAACCTTTTACATTCTCCTCGATTGGTATCTTCTCTCTGGTAACCATCGCCCCGGCGGCCAGCTAGTGCAAGACAACGGCGGACTGAATTGCTGGTGGTAGTGGTGCTGAATATGTTTGCTCCTTGTGTAGCAAGAAATGACCTATTAGCGGCGTGGCAAAATCGCAAATAGTGACATGTATGTGGCATATCACTGATATAGTGCCACTGATACTTGATACATGTGACGTGCCATGGACACACCACCAGTAATTGACATACTGGTGGAGTGCCAGAATAACACGCCACTCATGACATAATAATGGTTGTGTGTCCTTATAGTGCCACGTCGGTACTATATTCCTCCCATGTGGGCAACGTTTATCCCACACACCATTGACGTGTTTTCAAAAGTAACATGTCACCGGTAGTGTCTTACTAGTAGCGTTGGCAAAAGGGCACGCCAATAACCATACCGAGTGGACTTGGCATACATCTTTGTAAGGGGTTGCATTGTGGTTTTGTTTCAACTTTTTATGTTAGTTAGATCTTAAAAACCTCGAAGATTTAGCCAACTTATTAAGTTTATTGCTATATTGATCTATTCAGTTGGGTTTATACGACCAATATCCAATGGAGATAGGGTTGACATAACGACGTTGCAGGACTTTGATGAAAAAAATAAGTACATATTACACCATTGATGAATAGGGAAGGGGAGGGATCCATGTTTGCCGTATGGTGCGTAGAAAAAAATGTTTGGTTAGGTTTTGTTGTTGAGACTATGTCGATGTGCCATTGATTGCGGTGGTGTTGTATCAAATAAATGTCTCCCGGATCCAATCCCGTCTTGGTGGCGCTTGGTTTGTCGTTTCGAGGAGCTCGTGAGCTTCGTCTCCGATGGTCTTCATGGAAGACTACTTGGTTCTTCGTGTTGTTCGTAATCACTAGTAGAATGTAACCCGCAGTTACTAGGGAAAAATCTTTAATATGTTAACAATGTTAAGTATTTTTTTATGTGGATATTTGTTCCTTCTTTTACCTTTTATTCTGATATACATAGTCGCTTAGACATGGACATATTCTTGTAGGCACAACGAATTTGTCCTCTTATTATTATATTGAAATAGTGATCATATGGGTATATGGGATGCTTTGTGCACCATTTAATTTAACCTGCAACACCCATATTAAAGGTATAAGTTGCTTTTTTATGCACCATTTTTGATACTATGTAAATTTGGTCTTCTAACTTCCAACTCGACTTTTACCCTTCAACTAGTAATCCTATGTACTCTTGGTTCTTTGATTGATTTACCATCCTAAAGTAGTTTTTTGTGATCCGAAAGGGTACTACAACACCACATATTTGTAGTGTCATCATACAACAAAATTAAGTAATTGGGGGAATGTAATAAAATTTAAAAATAAATGCAACTATTTGATAAAAACCCCAAAAATCACATAACTATGAAAGTTTCAAGGTTTGTAAACAAAAGTTCCTCTTTGATATTTTTATATCTCCTTTTATATTTATGATTTTATTTTTATCACAATTTTGTCTATCTGCTTCTAGTTAAATAAATTTTTGAAACAACGTTAAGAGAATTCTAACCTACATGAGAATTGATCTCCTCTAGATTTCATAATACGTGTTGTTTAAGAATAATCAATCATTAATTGTGTTTCCCAATAATTATAGAAAGTATTGTTAAATGGAAAATGTCAAAATGATATTGCTAGGTTTTATCACCATATAGTTTATCGTAATAGAACATCTATAACTTGTTTTTACCATTTTTTATACTACTATGGTCTAACTCTTACTTATAGAACCAGATCGATATATTAAACTACCAATATTGTAAATAGGAATACGATATATATTTATTAGATTAATTTGGTGACTACAGATATGTTCAGTCACCAATTTCCTCGTATAACTTTGTCTCTTTGAAACATAATTTGGGGTTGATAATATTTGCAAACAAATGATGACAACTTAATATTTTTTATCAATCCATTATTGTTGGTTGTTTCTTAGCATGTTATCGTAGAAAAACTTATAATGTGCTGGTTTATTTAAGTAATGAGGAAATAGACAAAAGTTGTATCATATGTAACATACATCTCTTGCACTCGATCATAGACAAAAAAAAAAACATTACTCCCCTAATCACATGCAAGCATGAGACAAAATCATTAAATGCATGATCAATTAGATATAACCCTCAATGACAATATGCATAAAACGGCCATCCCTTAAAATACACCACTATCTACGATGGAATGATAAGAGCCAATGCATAGAATAAAGGCCTTAGAGGGAACTTAAGATGGAAAACTCGTGAAAAATTCAATCTTCTTTTCATGAAAAGAGTTCCAAAAAAAACATTTGGAATCATGCTCCCATTATATTTTTAAAGCAAAAATGGAATAACAACGAAAAGCATCCAGCTCCCCACTAAAAAAATACCGTTATCATCAATATAATTTATTCGATATCGTATTGCTAGGTTCGTTGGCTAGAGATACCTTTATACCTTTCTGCGTCTGAAAAATATTTTGTGGTCCGCATGATACTCCGTAAAAAGCATAACGTTGGATTAATTTTTTTCATAATGGCAGGAGATATACCATATACTCATTGATTAAAGGAAAATAAATTTTAATTACATGGAAAATGGTTTAAGTGGATAGATCAAAGTTGATCTTAGAGAAGGTAAAATAAAAACGGAAAGCTCAACAACCTGATCGAACTGTGTCCCTCCATATTGTGCCGCATTTCCATCCACCTCTTCCATGATCCGCGTGTAGATCCCTGCTCTCTATGTTCTCAAATATTTTTGTGGATATATGCCATTGATTAAGTAGAGATGATAATTTTTTCTAAAAAATAAGTGCAGGATTTATAAGCCCATACAGAGAAATTTACTACTAAATATAGTGGAGTAATGTATAATCTCAGAGGACTAAGTCTTATGAAAGTCTCAAGCAACGGGTTGGCGCTATACCGAATAACTTACCCTTGATCAATTAATACCCAACTGCAACACAATGCTTATAGAGGTAGTGTACCTATGGTCATACGCCTGTGCTCCGGTGCCCCCCCCCCCCAAGTGGCGAACGAAGTTATGGTGAAAAACACATGGACGGTCAAGATTACCCGATACCGCTTCGGCGTTGTGTATAGCGGGCCCCGCGGGATTCAGGTGTACGGTATTTTGTACGCATATGGGGAAGACGTGGCGAGCAACGTGGCAAGGGAGAGGAGGCGTCGGTGACATGTAGACCAACGTGGCGAGGTAGCGGAATCGTCGGCGCATATAAAAGCCCTGGAACCGCTCGACCGCTTCCATTTCCCCCCATTCCCCACTTCTCTCCGCCAAAAAACCCTCCTCCCTCTCCCTCTCACTCCACCGGTAGTTGCGGTAGTAGATCGTCGGCGATTCACTAGATCTGGCGGCGATGGAAGGTGGTGGAGCTGCCGCGGACGATGTTAAGAAGCTGGCGGTCGTGGAAGGGGATGCGTCACCGGAGGCTGTTGGAGGTGATGGCGGTGTTGTAGAGTCGAGCAAGGCGGCGGCCAGTGCGAGGAACACCGGCGTGGAGACCTCCGTCATCGGGTCGGTCGCCGTCGGCTTGGTGGCCGTCGGCTCGGTGGTGGCGGCAATGGCGGATGTGGACGCCGACGAATCTGCTACAGGGGAGGGAAGGCCGATGCGGGTGCATGTAGCGTCGCATGCGCTGAAGCTGCCTCCACCGTCATGGTGTCGGCGGATCTGGTGGAGGAAGCTTCATCGGGCGCGGCCTTGAAGGCGGTGGCGGATCTGTTGTGTGCGCCGGCGTCCGGCGACATCTGCGAGGTGAAGGGCGACATGCAGATGGAGGTAAGTGCGCTATCCCTTATTTTAGGTTTCGATTAACATTTTTTGGAACTTGTAGTTGGTTAGAGATAACACGGTATGTTGATGGTAGAAGAGGTAATCACATGCTCTGATAATCCATCCTAATCTGTTGTAGTATTTGACAGTGTGGTGCTTGCCAATTATGGCATCAGAATTACCAATTGATTATTTTTGTGTTCTTACATCTCATTACTGCTTAAGTGCCTTGTAATATGTGAGTAATGATTTCGTCCGATAAGATTTTGCATAGAGCGGCAAAGAGTGAAGTTATTATTGAAGAGTAGAAATTTGTTTTGGTAGTTCTTATCATATTCTTTCTCACTTCTGGTTGGTTGGAGATAGCAAATTATCTTGATTGTAGAAGAGCTAATGACATTCTCCGATCATCCTATCCTGACCTGTTGTATTTCACGGTAGAATGCTTGCTAATTATAGCATCATAACAACCAATTGTTATTGTTTATAGGGATTCACTGCATCTGCTTGTATTGCTGAAAGTTTGCACTACTGCTTGTTATTGTTTATAAGCACAGTAGCTAGTTATTGTTTTATGTTGAAGGTAAATGCTATTTATAAATTTATAGGGATTCACTGCATCTGGTTGTATTGCTGAAAGTTTGCAATTGGACATTTGGTAGCTACTGTGCTTCTGGATACTATAGTTGAGTAGAAATGCTGCAATGATTTGCATCATTGCAAATTTATTTTGTTTTCAGGGTCTTGACTTTAATGTGATAGCACATTGGTATGTTTGGACATGAGGTCATTTGCATTATATGTGCAATTCGGCATAATAGTAGTAAGTGTATGTGATCCGAGCATGTTTTATAGTTGGTGAATGAATACTAACCCTAGATTTTGTGAACAATAAGTATGGTTTCAATTTAGGTAATTTGTTACGAGAATGTTGGCAGAGAGGTATAACATGTAAAATCTATGTGAAGCATGCATCTAAATTGTGTTTGAAGAAAACAAATCTTTGCACTTGTCATGGGTTAACTGTTAGAATGAATGGATAAATACTGTTATGTGTTGTTAAATCTAACTTAGCATAGATTTGCTATAATAACTGTGGGGACTAATCTTATTTGTATGCAGGCTGGGGAAGGGTCCAGGAAGCGGAAGCGGGAGGAGGTGGAGTCTGTGCCTCCTCCAAACCAGGAGGAGGAAGTACCTGTGCCTCCTCCAATCCAGGAGGAGGAAGTACCTGTGCCTCCTCCAATCCAGGAGGAGGAAGAACCTGTGCCTGCTCCAGCTCTTGCTGCTCCACCAGTGCCTGCTCCAGCTATTCCTGCTCCACCTGTGCCTGCTCCACCTGTGCCTGCTCCAGCTGTTCCTGCTCCACCTGTGCCTGGGCCATACGAGGAGTTGGAGGAATCAGATGGCTCCCTGGAGGTGAGCTATATAATTCTGCTGTTGGTGCTTCCATGTATTTCATTCTGGTAGCTTTCCATCTCAATTTATAACTTGGACACTTTGTTGTTGTCCAGTACGACTCCCAGGATTCAGCTGAGTCGGTGGACGGCAGGAACATAGGTTCCTTCAAGAGCAAGCTCCTGGAGAAGCTGGAGTCCGGGAAGCTCCCTTTCAAGAGGAGGGGCAAGTACTTCGCCCATGGCACTCGGTGAAGCCTAAGGGTGGCAAGCTTGTCAACCTGAGGCAGCACTGCGAAGAGCTAGCCTTTTCTGGCACCTCCAAGCAGATAAGGGCAGAGCATCAAGGGCTGCTGTTGGTGCTTGCTATGGAGGATGAAGCCTAGTTGCTCTGGACTCATGTTATTATGTTGCTTTTGCTTGAACTAGTTTGAAGTATGGATGTCAGTTGTGTTGAACTATGTTTGTTGTGGTGTTGAACTGATCTATTAGACCATCTATTATAGTGATGGTCTTAATTTGTGAATGTGTGTCGAACTATGTTGTGTAATGAATTATGATCTAGGTGCTGATGGTTAGTTATGTCTTTGGAATGATGGTGGTTGCATGGTACAGGCATATGCATATTGTGTTGAATCTTATTCTTCCAACTTATTCTTCCAGGATGGTAGAGGCATATGCACATTAGGCCGTAATTACAATAAACATCCAACTTATTCTTCCAGGATGTCTTATTCTTTCTCATTGCGACGGTGGAGATCATAATTTAGATGATGTATTTAAGAAAAGAACTTTGATAGTTATAAATTTGTCAATTTCTTGGGTCCACATTAGCCGAGACAATCATTGCACGTGGAAGGTTAGTAGCATGAGATCTTGGTTGAGATGATGCTGTGGTTAAATGTACCATGTTGTTCTGTTGTTTGGGTTTGATTTGGGAAATTTTGTAATATATGTAGTTTGGTGAGTTGAAAATAGAAGCAGCACCTTGAATATTTAGCAAGCTATTATAGGAAAGTAGCCGGCATGGGGTTGATGGCATGTTCTTGAGTGGGTTGTAAACACGAAACCTTGTAAGTTTATAGTAATTAATTATGGAAATATCTTTTTATCATAAGTATTAAAAAAAGAATTGATATAATTGTTTGTAATAAAAGACAACATTACATGCCATGGGTTTTGAGATTCTGTGGTTGCTAACATGGTATGGATGTGTCGAAAGTGGGGTTTTCGGACGAATAGATGGGGAATGGCCAAAAACTGAGCAAACCACCATGTATTGTGGCATGATTTGGCACCCTTGTGCACATTGTGACATCACACCCTGGTTGGTATGGATTTTCCCATTTTGGGAGTTGGTGGCATGGTGGCCCCATGGTATAGATGTGTCGAAAGAGGGGTTTTCGGAGGAAAAGAGGGGGAAATTGCCAAAAAATGACCAAACCACCATGGAATGGGCCAAGATTTGGCACACTTGTGCACCTTGTGATGTGAAACCTTGGTTGCCAAGGTTTTATCAATGTAGGAGTTGGTGGCATGGTGGCCCCATGGTATAGATGTGTCGAAAGACGGGTTTTCGGAGGAAAAGAGGGGGAAATTGCCAAAAAATAACCAAACCACCATGGAATGGGCCAAGATTTGGCACACTAGTGCACCTTGTGATGTGAAACCTTGGTTGTCAAGGTTTTAGCAATGTAGGAGTTGGTGGCCCCATGGTAGACATGTGTCGAAAGAGGGGTTTTCGGACGAAAAGAGGGGGAAATGGCCAAAAAATGACCAAACCACCATGGAATGGGGCATGATTTGGCACCCTTGTGCACATTGTGATATCACTCCTTGGTTTCTATGGATATTACCATTTTGGAGTTGGTGGCATGGTGGCCCCATGGTAGACATGTGTCGAAAGAGGGGTTTTCGGACGAAAAGAGGGGGAATGGCCAAAAACTGACCAAACCACCATGGAATGGGGCATGATTTGGCACCCTTGTGCACATTGTGACATCACACCTTGGTTGCTATGGATTTTCCCATTTTGGAGTTGGTGGCATGGTGGCCCCATGGTAGACATGTGTCGAAAGAGGGGTTTTCAGACGAAAAGAGGGGGGAATGGCCAAAAACTGACCAAACCACCATGGATTGGGGCATGATTTGGCACCCTTGTGCACACTGTGATATAACACCTTGGTTGCTATGGATTTTCCCATTTTGGAGTTGGTGGCATGGTGGCCCCATGGTATAGATGTGTCGAAAGAGGGGTTTTCGGACGAAAAGAGGGGGGAATGGCCAAAAACTGACCAAACCACCATGGAATGGGGCATGATTTGGCACCCTTGTTCACATTGTGATATAACTCCTTGGTTGCTATGGATTTTCCCATTTTGGAGTTGGTGGCATGGTGGCCCCATGGTAGACATGTGTCGAAAGAGGGGTTTTCGGACGAAAAGAGGGGGGAATGGCCAAAAACTGACCAAACCACAATGGATTGGGGCATGATTTGGCACCCTTGTGCACATTGTGATATCACTCCTTGGTTGCTATGGATTTTCCCATTTTGGAGTTGGTGGCATGGTGGCCCCATGGTAGACATGTGTCGAAAGAGGGGTTTTCGGACGAAAAGAGGGGGGAATGGCCAAAAAACTGACCAAACCACCATGGATTGGGGCATGATTTGGCACCCTTGTGCACATGGTGAACTTTTGTTTGCACAAAATCTAATAAGCTGCATCAAAAAAATTCAAATTTTGTATGAATCAAAAAGCTGTTAATTTGATCATACATGATAATTCTAAGATTACAGAAATAGATGTAATGTGCATGTCGTAAAATTTGGAACTTATAATTTCAAAAAACAAGTTTGAAATATGAAACTTTGCATCTTGAGAAATGTTTACAAATATTGGACGTTATTTGTGTAATTATGTGTTGGTACAACTTAATGGGCTTTGGGCCCATTAAATGTTTAACCCATGCGTTCACTCGCCTAATTACGTGTGACAAGGGCGGCGTGATCGGTTAGATATTGTAAAGATTGTGGACTCGTTGACCTAAGTCCCAACCTCCATCTTCGCACGTCCGCCGCCCCCGACCTGAACCACCGTCCGCCGCCCCCGAGCTGCACCACCGTTCGCCGCCCTAAACAGCACCCACCGTCAGACGCACACCTCTGTCGCGGCCACCGTCGTCTAAGGCTCGACAGCCAGAGCTCTCCCACGGCCACCGTCGATCTCGATCTGCCGTGGCCATCGTCGACTCTGCGGCGGCCACCGACGTCTCTACGACGACAAGGCCGAGGTATGCCGCAGCCACCGTCATGTCCACCGTCATGTTTGCCACCACCATAAGATGTGTCACGGTAGCCTCCTCCTCCGTAAACCCTAATTTGGTTAGCACATGCGCTAGAGAAACATCACGTACATGCGGTAAGTGGCCAGGCGCTATGAAACAATTCCCGTCTGATTAGCAGTTACCCGAGCAAACGAAGTACATATCTGTTATGACATGCAGTTCAAATCTGTTATCACATGAAGTTCAAATCTGTTATAACATGAAGTTCATATCTGTTATCACATGAAGTTCAAATATGTTATAACATGAAGTTCATATCTGTTGTCACATGAAGTTCAAATCTGTTGTAACTTGCAGTTCAAATTTGTTATGACGTAATTAAACCCCGGGGTATAGTGTATTAATTTCATGTGATGCGAGTAGTAAAATTTTATTTCGTACCGCGTATTAATTTCATGTTGTTCACAATTGGTCTTCAGGATGGAAGACCCGGATGGGGAGATTTTCTGTGACATTATTAGGTGGCACAAAGTCGTAGCAGCAATGACTGACGAGCAACGAGACAAATTACGCACTTGTGCAGTTGGCCGATGCATGCTCCAAATTCCATCCAGAAAGATACAGCCACTATTGGTCAAATACATGATGCAGGTTTATGACGCGGAAAAGGGTAGGTTCATCATAGAACCTAGGGTGGGTGAAATCTCGGCAACAAATGAGGATGTGGAATGCTTGCTAGGATTAGAAGATGAAGGCTTGTCATCTGCTAATATTTTGGAAGAGGAAGGAGAAGAATGGAAAACAAACATACCTCCTCGATTTCTTAGTAAAAAAACTGGCAATTTAGTCATGAAAGATTTGATTGAGCAAATCATTACTTCTAAAGCCACAGATGACGACTTTCTGCGAAGGGTTGTCTTAATTCTTATAGGGACAGTTCTGGCTCCTACTTCGACGTATACAGTTCATAAGCCGTTCTATGCATTTGTGGAACAATGTACAAGTTACACAACTTGAATTGGAACCAATTCACGCTTGCATATGTCATCGAACAGATCAGCACTTGCCGGAGAGGAATATATGTTAGGCAGTGGCCCAAAGGCAATGTCGCAATTTTAGAGGTACATGACCTTCAATGTTTTCGTTCTTTTTTTTGTACATATACTAATTGTGCATTCTATTTTTTCATGTAGTACTTGTATTGGTAGAAAGTGCAACCTCTTGATGAGATAGCACTATATGCTCGCATCTCTTCACGGCCACTTATGATCAATTGGACAGAAGTCTGTTGTAGCCTTGAGAGATAGCTATGATCAAGATAATGGTCGGGGCAAAGGTATCCTAAAGGTAATCAAAGCTAACCGGCCATATCATATGTTATAGTTGTTTATGTTGAACGATGTAGTGTCAAATATCGTACCGACGTACTAAAATTGCGAATTTTAGATTGAAGATATCATCACAGAGGAATATAGGCGAAACTATGGGAAGAAAACAGATGGAAACAAAGGTGCGGACATTAAAAAACCGCCTAATGGAAGGAGCAATGGAAAGGGCAATGGAAGGAGCAATGGGAAGCCCAGTAGCTAGAGAAAACCCGGCCCGTCGTGGGAAATAACGATGGAAATGACGATGAAGAGGATGATGCAGGATTTAAAGAGGGAGATAATGGAAGAACTACCAGAGAGATGCGCAAAGGTGAATTGGCGAAAATATTTGTGAACCACAAAGTTCAACATCTATTTAATTATTATTGACATGCGAAAATTTATTTCTTACTGCAGGATGTTGTCAAACTATTAAATAAGTCAGGTGTCAGGTACAAGGCATTCGTGGAAACACTTTCAGATCAGTACTGTTATGACGAAGGTTGCGGATCTTACCTCAACGGAGCAGCTGAACGGAAAGAATTTGTTTACGACAAAAAGAGTGACACCCGCAGTGTGTCATTAACTAAGGAAGATGTTGACAAGGTTAGTTCTACAACATTAATGCAGATTATCTGCTGCTTACAATGTACACTGTGTCTAGTAGTTTCGGTATTTGACCTGCGTCATGTGCTTGTATGTTTCCTTTCCGTAGGTGTCCAAAAAGGACCATAAAGAGGCCGATTACATCACACCTGCAAGGACCAAATGTGACTTCATAGGGGATGGCACGCCAGACAATCCTTGGCAACTTCCTGCAGGTATGAATGATGCCTCTTCATCGGAGGTGCCATCAAATATATTTGAACTCGCGCTCCAAAAGATGAACAAAGAGGACGAACATAAAGGGGCTGCCTCGGAAGGATCAAAAAGCATCAATAGTGCAACCGGCAAGAATGATGATGTAAATGGAAAGAGGAAGCGAAAGCTCCCTCTTAAACTGCAGTATCCTTATATCATTGAGAATCGAACGAAACGTCAACCTCGAAAAAAACAAACTCCCGCAATAGGTACGCAATGGACTTTTTTTGGTTAACTTTTTGAGTACTAATATGATACTGAGCACAATGCCTTTTCTATGTACAGCTACTGTGTCCAACAATGGTATTGAAATTCCGGGAGACTCAACTGCTTTAACAGCGGAACACATTGCAGCAGCCCAGATTTTTGTTCAACTCTGCTGCAAGACAGAGGAAAATGGGGAAAAAATGTGTGTACAAAAATGATAAAGGCGTCACATTGACATCACAACGCCTTAAAGTGGTTCTAGACCACAAATGGTGTACCGATGATGTAAGTAAATACCTGATGATGCAATTATGCACATACTTGTTGATGTTTGAATTATTGCACATACTTGTTGATGTTTTTCAGGTTATCGATGCTTACATTGGAGGTTTGTCTCTTCGTGTTGCGGATGATCGGTACTTATGTTCAGCATGGAGGTCATCATTCCTGCTAGAAAAACACCGCCAAGGCCACAAAACGAAAAAAGTAGCAACAACGATGATCACTTAGCCGTAAGAACTGGAACCATTCAACGAGTTATTGATGAATATTTTAAGCGGGACAAGGTAAAATATTTCATCATTATGACGACGGTTAGTACGAATACTAATTTATATTGCAATGACCAATTTTACTTTTACACAGGCATATTTTCCAGTTAACATATCGAACAATCACTAGATAAGCGTGATTATGCACATACCGAAGGAAGAATTCCAAGTTCTTGACTCATTATATCCATTAACCATGACAATAGACACTGTCAGGGCTCTAGTACTGTTTCTTCTACTACATATTGTCTTCAATTTGCATGCGTCCACAAACATCTAATTATCTATATTTGTATAGAGACAACAAATATCAGCTGACATACGGTAGTACAACAAATCTACATCTGGATTTTTCCCTGATGTGTGCACCTGGAATATAAAATCGTACGATATGCCGCAGCAAACAGATAGGTCAGTACATGCAAACTACAATTAAATACATATTACACTTGTATTGCATTAACTAACTGAATGAACTCAATTACTGTTGCAGCAATTCATGTGGCTTATTTGTTCCGCAATGCATGGAACATTGGGATGGAGATAAATGGACTAAAGAAATATCACGAGTGCTCGGTTTCTACATGCTGAACAAGCACCTTTGTTCCATGCTACATAAAATGATTAACCGATGCCTATTGTTTGCAGGAGATGATAAATGCATCAAGGAACCTCATTAACGCACGGATAGTTTTAGCAACTTCAAATCTCTTAGAGACGGTGAAAGCCAAGGTTGTCCGGATCTCCAAGAGATTCAGTAATTAGATAAAGCAGGAGTGATCATAGGTTGGGTTTTAGTCCCGTAGAAGGTTTCCCAGCTTGTGTGAATCTAAGCTTGTGTGAATCTCTATGTATGACAGTTACGTAAGATTGGCAACTAGTGTGATTGTGTGATTTTAAGTATTCATCTATCTATGAAGCAACTTGAGTGATTGTGCGAAGCATTTTTTACCAAGGGGTATTGTAAAGTGTAGGCAACCAATGTCCACAGAAATCAATGCTAATGATAAGCAAAACCTGATAAGTATAAACAAAAATACACTAAGATAAAACAAACAAGTTACTAATACAAGCAGACCGGGCAAAAAAAAATTAAGTGGACCAGGCATAGGTTACCCAATAGTGCAACTGCGCTATTAGTGTTTGAAATGTATGGATGATAATATGTGATGTACTTAGATGAAGCTCATTTCAGGTCAATCAGTGGATGATCAGGCTTCACATAACAGGCGATGTTATTTTAGCAAGTATCATGTCGTGCATATAAACCACTGACTTATACAAATTATCCTACCATGAATCACTTAGCAAGTCTATCGATATAGAAGGTAAGAATGGGATTAAAACCATGGTTTGTACCAACAATTTGTATGCATCAAAATTCTGAAATATCATCAGCATCAATGTAGTAATAGCACCATCAAAATACCGAGTACCATCAAATTTTTACAAATATAGCACATAATGATCAATGACTACAGCTTCATATAGCCAATGACTACATAACACATATCGGCATGCCAACTCAAGCTTCATAATGTCGTGGCAATTTCGTCCTTCAAAATAAGTCATTCATCATCCTGACCTACAAACATATGCGCAACATGCCTGCAATTCAAAAAACAGATGATAAAGTAAATAACTAAAGTTTAAAAGGATGCATAAATTTATTGATCGCCAACAAAAATTAATAATCACCTCGGATTCAGCTCACATTTCAAGCTACGTTTGGTGTGTCCAGCCTTTTTGCATCTGCTACATCGAATCCCCCTACCCCGCTCGTCATACGATAATGGCCTTCCATTCATTGTCACGGGTCCTTCTCCATCATATCTACGCTTTCGTTTCTTAGGCGCACCTCGAGCAGCAACTTGAGCAGGGCCACCCAATTCATTAACATTAGTATTCTGCGAGTTTGTGGGACGGTTGGGTACATTATCATACTCCATCTTGTTTGAAATAATGTCAGCATAAAATGCCTTGGTCCGCTCGAATAACAGTGGCCGGATCTTTGCATGCAACTTGCAATGCTTCAGATTGTAACACATTCAGCTCAGTAAATCTTTGTCGCTCCTCCGCTACGGGAAAACCCCAACCATATAGATCGCTCGTGCGCCTCGCTGGCAAGCCACCCCTAGCTTGTTTAGAGAATCGGAGCAGAACTAAACAATCCGATATTTCATCCAAATCCAGCACATCAAGTACATGGAGAATATGCTTGCAAGGAAGTCCCCTCCGGATCATCCTTCGACGACTGCACTCTACAAGTTTATCCGAGTTGGCCGATTTATAATCAACATAAAACTTTGCATGCTTTCTCTTTTTCCAAGCAACAACAAACTGCATCTCACCTTCTGTTCCCTTATACTGATCTATAACCTCAATTCCTTCTATTTTATATATCTCTTGCTGCAATATATAAAAGTTTGCCAGAGTGAATACCTTTGCAACAGCTCTCTCAATTCTCCTCAAATTGGTTACTGGTACAGGTGATGTCTGTGAACTGATGCAGTCATCTTTTGCCTCCGTCTCTCGAATGCGCACTATAGCATTCTCGTAGTGCAAAATCAAATCCACTAGTGTCATACCGTAGTCTAGGTGTAGGTGAAGACATGAGTTAAGACTTTCACTTCGCTGATTGCTTTTCATACCAAGCCAGAACCCCTCAGATAGGTACGCCGCTGCCCATAATCTCCTCTTCTTGTACATTCTTTTCAGCCAAGTTTGTGTTTTCTCCGTCTGCCATTTCTAGATAAAAGCGTGCCATCTTTCCTCGAATATATCTGGTGTGGTCGTGTAATACAAGAGAGCCCGAAACTCACTCAACGACTTGAAACTTAGGTGCCGAGCCATGTTCTTTTCAATGTGCCATGAACAAATACGGTGTGACTGCTCCGGAAACACACTTCGAATAGCTCTAATCATCGCACTATCGGCATCGGTGATTATTGACTTGGGTTTCTGCTGCAACATAGCTTTCAAAAAGACTTCAGTAGCCATACATATGCCATACATATGTGCGTTCCTTCTCATCTGATAAGATGGCACACGCAAAAACTGTCGTCCTCCAGTGATTGTTAATTCCAACAAACGGAACAAATGGCATACCATATCGGTTCATCTTATATGTGCTGTCGAACACGAGTACGTCTCCATAATCATTGTAATAGTCCCGGGACTGAGCATCACACCAGAACAAGCTTTTCAAACGACCTTTACTATCAACGTCGTACTAAAAAAAAAGTCAGCAAACTTCTTCCTCCGGTTCTCCATCATGGCAATGGCTGAGCTAGCATCACCACCTGCAAGTAACTTTCTCTTCTCCCTGCAGCACATGTTGTACAAGTCCTTCCTCGTAAACCCAACAGTGGTGTACCGACCATACTTGCTGAGGAAGGTATCCATGATCACATGCTTCCTAACCCCAGCTGCTGCCAATGCTAATATCTCCGCTTTCGGAAATCTTTTATCCTCCTATGTGACCATAAAAATGGGCTCTCGGTCGGTTCTGCACACTTATGACTGTGCTTGTAAACAAATTTTGCAACTCGCCAAAGCCCCGAACCTCTATCAAGCTTCACATCCAACTCCGCTTTACAATTGCAACGTGACAAAGGTCTCAACCTACGGGTGCGGTTGTCCATAGTCAGAAACTTGCTGTTACGTTTTCCTTCCCGTGAACACACAAAACGCTTTCTGCGAACTATTTTGTTAGCACCCTTAGTCTCTTTGAACTTGAACTTTCTTACACTGAATCCCTCTTGTCGAGCATATCCATTATAAAAAGTATAAGCAGCTGCCTCAGACACAAATGTCTTCTCCATTACCTCCCAGTAAAACTTTCTCTTATCTTCTGTATCACTCTCATCTTCATCCTCTGATCCATTCTTTTTCTTACCAACTGATTTCACCTGCATGCACAATTTGATAACATTGAAAACATAAATTTTTTTGAACGCCATGTCCGCGAGTCATACAACGAATAAATTCAAAAAACTTACATGTCTTCTTCTAACAGGTTCTTCTATAGTCTCCAAATCTGAATCACCGTAATAGTCGTAAGAAGAATTATCGCTAACTAAGACATGAGCAAACAAGAAAGATTAACGGTCATGTCACGACGACATAAAATGCATTGTTCAGTTATTAAATATAAATTAAACATACATATGACCTAATAAAATTAAAATGCATACCTCGTCAACAAAACCAGAGTCCAATCTCTCGTCATCAGTTGGCTCCTCCACAACATCACTCTGAATCTAATGCATTTTAAACCATGTCAACATCAATTCCATATTTTTATGCAATCAGACATTTATTACTACAAACTCACATTATCAGTGTCAACATCTTCTTCTTGCTCTACATTATCATCTTCTAGATCAATACCATCTGCATCCATCTATTAGCAAAAATAAGCACAATCAGTATTTAACTACTTACATGCAAGTACTAAATAAAACTAGTAGTTCCGTTTCACTCACACTTTCGTCGACATCATCGTCTCCAGAAGTTTGTTCATCTTCAGGAGGTGCATTCTCGTTGGCAGACGAAATATTGAATTCCTCTTCATCTGTATTTCCGCTGTCGTACTCCATTGAACTTGCACTCAAATCTGAAACGTCCATCGCCTGTCCAAAGTAACAACCAAATAAGTACATCTCAAAAAAGGAGCTCCAAACCCAAACCCTAACATCAACCAAATCATGAACATGCAATTAGTTTTTAGAATCAGTTACCTCCCACAACCAACAACGATCCGCCAAACCCTAACGCCGCCTGTACCAGCAGGAACAACCCGCGTGCGATCCTCCTCCGCGTCCGACCTTGCCGGATCCTCCTCCGCGTCCGACCTTGCCCAGCCTCCTCGTCGTCGGATCCGCCTCCCGCCTCCACGATACCCGGCTCAGCTCTCGGGATGAAACCGCCCTGCGCTACGCCTTGCCGTCCCAACGTCGTCGTCCCTGCCGTCTCCCTCCCGATGGACAAAACCTTCCAAACCCTAAGGAGGACCAGCAATGGCGCACACGAACGAAACCGCCCTGCGCTACGCCTTGCCGTCCCAATGTCGTCGTCCCTGCCGTCTCCCTCCCGATGGACAGAACCTTCCAAACCCTAAGGAGGACCAGCAATGGCGCACACGCAAGGATTCAAATAATTTCCCCGTAACCACCGCCCATCGTCGGCATCAAATCCACGTGATCGACGTAGTTTTTTGGTCCAACTCTGATTCTAATGCCATGGGGCCGGCGGAAACCGTCATCACCAAGGATACGTACCATATCTACGTGGCAACCGATCATCTATGTGAAAAATGACGTGGAGTATAATTATACGCCACTAATACGGCCCCACCTTCTCGAACGGGTATCCCACCTGAACGTCGTTCGCCGGCGGGGACGCCGGAGCACACCCTATGGTCATAGGGGTAAGTACGTATTTGTGAATGTTTGTACTGTGTTTAAAGAAAACAGGACGGACACAGTTTCAGCTCGAGCGATCGAGTGATGGCCACGTTGCCCAACATCTCGGAATCAAATCCCAGTATCATCATCTCGTTTATCTTTGACTCGATCGATCGTGCGACCTCTGTCCACGTTCCAGTCGAGGAAGGACATATATTGATCTGGGTAAACATTTTGAGCAATAATCAATTCAACTGTAGATCGACGTTGAGAAGGAATTCGATTTGACTGCATGGAGTGTTTAGTTTTATAATCCATCGAATGTCTTTTATATATCTATATATTTTTTCAGCAAGTGTGAGCCACGCAAAACTTAAGAATGAGCTGTTCTAGTATTTTCGTTATGACATGCGAGAGTGGGCGCACGCAATGATGTCGATCGATCATCAGATCATGGGCATCGATTCGCGAAGGATAGTACGTGAAGCTGACGGTACTGCAGCTAGCTGATCCCAAGCGTTCTAATTAAGCTGGCGTATACTGAGTTTCACGAAGATACACTGAAGTTTTATACGGAGTACAATGAAAAGAAGTGGCATCGTCAGCCCGCATCAGCAGCTCGCTAATCACGCAGGTGTGTTGCATGCTGCCTCACTTATGGTTGTTGCTTCTTCCTAATAATTAGCTAACATGATCGATGGTGCCATGGTGGCAATATAATTATTAGTGATTTAGCGAATAAAGTGGACTGAATTTGGTGGCGATTGCAGGTGTGATCCGGATAATTAAGAACGTTGAAAGGAGGACAGTTCGGCCGATGGGTGTCCCGAGCTCCCAATATTTTTGGAGTTCTTTTGATTTCAAAAGTTGAAGTTTGTTCTTCTTTTGACGCGAGAAAGTTGATGCTTGTCCCTCACTCCACCGATGACCAATCATAACCTCATAGGTTCGGTTGCGTTCCTGGCGTTCCTGGCTAAGCGTGGCTTGTGGTTCTTCGTTTTTCACATGTTTTTACTATGTATACTCATGACACGCATGACAAGCGTCGAGGTCCGGATCGAACTACGAGTATGTAGCTTTTGAGTGTTCGCCTAAGGTGCCAAGCGGAATCCCGCTAAAATCTGTACTTGTAGTTAATTTGGAGATTTCTAGTTCAATTCAGTTTAAATTAGAAATATTGAAATAAAGTGTAAGTGTGATTTTGGCCTGATTCAACTTGCATCCTTACGTTCGCCACTCTGACCAAACTATACGTCGTTTTGTACACTGTACGACAAAAGAAGATCAGATGTACATACATGCATGGTAGGTTGGTGCAGTGGAGCTTTCAGTCAGACAACCCCACACTTACGACAACGTGGGTCGATCTGGTTTGGTCCAACTGCTGGACAAAATAACATGTCCATAATCGGAATCTTCGCCACATGATCGATCCAATTGCCGGCCGCAATGATACACTCAGGAAGCGTAACGATGCATGCATGCATTGGCAGAGCTTGCGATTTTGGTTTTCTTTCTTCTTATCAATTATCATCATGTGGACTTCATATTAAATGTTGGATGTGTGGGCATCGATCTGCAATGACCATATATAGCATCATGTTTCTTGGATCTTTTATGGACCTGTTGGGCATGATCACAAGGATATGATAGTACAAGTGAAGATCGTGAGAATTGTTTATGCCGGCAAGTTGGGAGGAGGATACCACTCCGAGTTCTGATTTCTCAAGTGGAGCGTGGCGACAATGGTAGGCATGACCAAAAAGATGTCAAGATACCACTTCGCCTTGTTGTTTTCAAGATGATGGAGGAAGTACCTCCAAGCGCATATACACGCCGTTTTCATTTCATAGTGAAATGGCATGGTAATTCTCGCCTTCACGTGTATACGAGAAGACCAGGCACGTGCGAATAGGACTTTGTCTTTATGATTTTCTACCGTGTGTTAAAAACACAATGTCGTCCGTAAAAGTTGTTGCATAGTCAGTATATTAACTGTTCAAGAAATAAAATTGATGGTTCAAAGATGGCTTCAAGTTTTTGGGGCCCTGCCCCAACATCAAAAAAATGCCTTCTTCAAAGGTAATGTGTTAATAATGTTAAGAAGTTGCACTAGGGTAGGAAAGTAATCCATAATTCTATTAGTGAATCTGAAACTACACCCCAAAAAGTAATACTAGTAGTTAGGTGACATTTCAGTCATATTCAATTACCATTTGTTTGAAATATAATTAGCTTCGTCAATATCGATTTGTGCGGATCCTCCAAAACTAAATCGATTGATCCAATTATATTATGATCACAAGTCGGTAGAACAAAATGCCACAAAGCATGCACGCCGTCCATAGCCCACCGAACACCTATTAAAGTCCCAAATCACCCTTTGACTCCAAACTTAATCGTAGACTCACATACATCAAACAATAGATTTATCATTGTGTTATTATCTTATAGTTAGTAACCGCATGATAGGCATCTCAATGCTCTCCTCTATGCTTTTTATAGCACCTCCTTACATATACATGACACACATGACAATGACAGTGAGTAAGGATAGCTTGTCGGCAACTATAGCCTCATCCTAAACAACATGTAAGCATATAAGGTGGATTGGACAAGGTTACAATGACATAAAAAAGTCAGGGGAGCAAGAGGAAGCAAGGAAGGGAATAGGGAGCTTGTCAATGAGTGGCTATAGCAGCACTCCACCTATCCTACATTCCCACCATGATTCACTTTCCTTTTCTTTCTCCTTCCCTTTTGTCTTATCTGCTTCTATATTTTTTGAATATTGATGTGTGAAGCTTAACCCAGTTTATTATAGTGAAATAATATTCAAAAGCATAATCTACTATAACCAAGATGTCTTACCATATTAATAAAAATAACATAGCAAAACCAAACTTACTTTTTTATTTAAACTGAATTTCATCACTCTGTAAGATATATTTTGGTTGTTAATAATTTTCCACACCAAACTAATAAAATAAATGTACTAGAATAATAGTTTTATACATCATTCTAGATATAGGATTACCGAATTATTTTAATTTGCTAGTTACAAGACTAAAAGGATGGAAACGTATATGTACATATTAAAGGTTCTTATCTCTTGCATTCTTAAGACAATACTAAGTCATGGTCCAATGTCTTTTTTTCTTTTGTATTAATATAATTTTTAATACTTAGCCATAGGTGTTGAATAGCTCCGCTAATGGGCAGAAAACCAAACTACATCCAAAATAAAACAAACCATATGGATCTAGTACATGGTATCAAACCACACCAATCCTAACAACAATGTCCATAACTGAACCAAACTAGGACAACAAATGAATTATGTGGTTTGAATTCGTTTGGGAAACCATTTCCAACCCAAACATATCATATGTTAGCATGCATGTACACAAATCAACCCAAGGTTTAGTACCATCTCCCCAAGAACATCTTCGGAGAATCAAGTAAAAATTCAATCCCCTGCCATCGAGAGCATGAGGCAACATTGAAGATCTAATGGTGTGGAGAAGATCCCTTCAGAAAATTCATGACAAAGAGGGTGCCTGTAAGGGTATTTTACCCTTATCCATTATTTTGGTAACAATGACACCGTGCTAGAGTATTTGACCTAATACGTTTATAAGGATAATCTCAGGTATTAGGCAAAGAGGCATAAATGGTGTATCAAAGGAACAAGAAGGCTAAAGGAGACCCCCACTTCAACAACAATCAAAAAGGGGTCTACAACAGAAATCCGGTTTGCCGCCCGGTCAGCCGGCATCACAACCGGCCAGTCCGGTCAACCGGGCGCCAACTGGGCGCCAACCGGAGGAGCTCCTGGACGTCGCAAAGTGTCCCCGGTCTGGGTCCGGTCTACCGTCCGGTCTGGACCGGCAGGTCCGGTCCCTGGTCCGGTCCGACCGGCATCTGCACCGGACAATCCGGTCTGTGGTCCGGTTGACCGGGTTTGTCGGGAGAAAAGCTGAGGTGGCAAGTGACCAACGGCCATATTAGAACACTATAAATAGTCCTTCTCCTACCAAGCTGTTCTTGAGCTCTCTCTCTTACTCCATTGCTAGAAACACCAAAAGCCTCGGATCTCCCTCCTCCTCCACCCAAACTCAAATCCCTCCGGGAAACGTTAGAGGAGGACCCGATCTACCTGTTCTACCAAGCCAAATCTCATTCCCCCTTGTATTCATCGAGAAGCTTGCTTCCTAGGGTTCCTTGGAAACCCTAGGTGGGCAAGAGGAGTCCGAAAGCATCCGGGCGTGGATTTGCTCCGGGCAAGATTGTGAAGGTTTGGAGGCCACCTCAAAGTCTACCACAAGTGAGTGAGCTATTCCTTCGTGGGATAGGCTCCGGAGAATAGGGTGAGCCTTCGTGGCGTGGGGAATCCTTTGTGGGACCTCCACCCCTCCAAACGTGACGTACCTTCTTGCAAAGGAAGGGAACACGGGAATACATCCTCGTCTCCGCGTGCTATCGGTTATCTCTAACCGAACTCCTTACTTGTGATTTAACTTCCTGTGAGAGCCTTCGTGCTCGAGTTAGTTTTATCCTCATATAGGTTGCTTCACCTAGTTTGCATTTAGGCTCACCTTTATATTACGCAAAGCCTAATATTGCAAAGAAAGAATTAAAATCTGTAGAAACCTATTCACCCCCCCTCTAGGTTTACCATCTCTATACTTTCAATTGGTATCAGAGCCTAGACTCTTATTAAGGGCTTCACCGCCTTAAGAGTGAGATGGATAAACTATTCGAGGGTCTAGATGAAGACTCTAACCTTTCGGTTAAAGAGATGAAATCTAGATTCTTGGCATATGACGCCGAGAAGAAGAAAAAGGAGGATGAACTACAAAGCCAAATGGCGAGAGATGTCTGCCATGCTTAAGAACTTGACTAGTGGGCGTCCTAGTACGGCTTCGGCCTCGCTAGGGAGCTTTCATACGATCAACCATGACTATCCCAAAAACACTTCGCCCATGCCTCATATAAACCATAGTGGGAATGTTCCCCATTTTGATGGAACTCACTTTCCTTTTTGGAAATCTTCTATGGAATCTCATATTCGCAGCTGCAGTTTGGAGTTATGGGAGATCATTGTTCATGGATACCGGGAGCCACAAGATTCCATTCGGTTGACCTCCACCGAATTCTACAACCGTCAACTCAATGCCTCCACACGTGACAAGATTAGGAGTGGCATCAACCGCAAGCTCCTTGATCAAGTCAATGACATAGACTCCGCTAAAGAGTTGTGGGATCGAATCATAGTACTCCAAGAGGGAACCGATTTGATCCAATCAGCTCTTTATGAGACCGCAAAGCAAGAGGCCCATCGGTTCATGATTCGAGAAGGAGAATCCGTGGCCGATGCTTATGCAAGGCTAGGTGCTCTTAGAGTGAGGGTCAAGGGACTTGGAGTTGAGAAGTACAATGACGGCTTCGGGATGAATGAAGCATTCATAAAGTCCAAGGTCATTGCTATGATTGTCGTCAATCAAGAAGACACCAACCTTGCACTCAACTTGCAAATCATGACCAAGAGTGTCGATCTCAACTCCGATGATCTAGTCTCCTATGTGGTCGCCAATGAAAACATGGCCAAAGCGGGAAAGAGGCTCATGGCAATGAACCGTGTTGATGAAGCCTCACACAACCATGAAGCGCCACACAACCTTGCTCTCAAAGCTAGGGCCGATCATGGAAGCAAAGAATACTATGAAATTGAAGAAGATGAAGAGATGACTTCAACTAGTGACATTGCTACCGACTTTGCTTTCTTTGCCAAGAAGTACAAGGCAAAGTTCCCAATGCTCCTCAATGACAAGAAGAAGAAGAGAACTTGCTACAATTGTGATGAAGATAGCCACTTTGCAAATGAGTGCCCTTATGAGAAAAGGGTAGACAAGCCAAAGTTCATCAAAGGGGTCAAGCCAAGATTGAAGCCAAACCCAATCAACGATCGATACAAGAAGAACAAGGGAAGAGCCTTTGTTGGAGCCGAGTACTTGTCCGATGATGAAGAGGAAGATGAGGAGAAGGAGGCCGGGGTGGCCGGTTTAGCTTTCTCTAAGCCCGAGTCACTCTTCACATATGACTACTCCAAGGACTACTCCACGGAGAATGATGTTGGATCTTCCTTCATGGCAAGAACAACTCAAGATGATGACTCCGATGACTCTCCCTCCTCTACAATCGTTGGCTCTTGTCTTATGGCAAGGGAAACCAAGGTAATGGAACCTCCACCTTCCCTATCTAGTGTTCTTGATGATGAAAACGAAAATCAAGAAGAATTAATTGTGCTTAAGGAGCTCTATGATGTTAGATGCACCCTTCGTGGTGAAGCTCTTCTCAAGTTTGATTTCTTGATGGACTCACTCAAGGAAAAGGATGAGTCCATTGAGGAATTAGAATATCATTTGAATGAGAAGGAACGGAGATTCAATCTCCTAAGACAAGAGCTAAAAACCGAAAGGTGCATATCTCAAGGCCTTAAGCAACAAATTGAAACTTATGAACTTGATAAAGTTAAGGACCTAGAAACTATTGATAGGGCTCAATCATTGACTCAAGAGCTCAATGCTTCAAAGGAGGAGCTTGAAGTTGCTCATGCTTCTCTCACTAGGGATCTCGGACCACCTTGAAAAGGCTAACAAGCTTGTTAAGGATGAGCTCAAGAAAATTGGAGAGAACCATGACCTACTCCAAGAAACATACAAAAAGGCTCTTGGATCAATGAAGGATCCCATTGTTGTTGAAAAACTTGCTTATTCCTCCACTTCCTTTACTAGTGAGCATGCTAAACTTGTTGAGGAACATGTTCGTTTACAAGAGGAACTCTCTTTGCATGTTGAGACCAATGCATATCTTGAATCCTTGGTGACCAAATATGGTCTCGACTATCATCCTAATGAATCTTCTTGTGAGCAAGCATCTATTCTTGAGGAAAATGTTAGGTTAACAAAGGAACTTGCAAAGTTCACCACCGCCAAGAACAAGATGGGATTGGATGACCTCTTGAGTAAGCAAAGGTCAAACAATCAAAAGTTTGGACTTGGATATGTTCCCAAGTCTCACAAGAAGAACAACTACAAGAAGGAGAAACCCGCTCAAGATAAGAACAAGAAGGTCACTAATAATGGCAAAGCCTCAAAGGGCAAAGCCACTAGTGGTGACCACACCTGGGCCAAACGATCACTATGCATTATTTGTTGATTATTATGGTGATGTCTATGCTAACTATGTTGGCCCTCCTAATGACTATGCTTATAGAGAGTACTCAATTTGGGTACCAAAAGATATTGTTGCCATTGCAAAGGAACCCATTAATCGATGGGTTCCTAAATCCTCTACTTAATTTTGTAGGGATATTCCTCCGGTGGTCCAAAACGGGTGTGTGATAGTGGATGCACCAATCATATGACCGGAGGAAGAGGTGTGCTTGATCAATTCATTGAAGATAACAACAAGAAGTCAAGCATCACCTTTGGTGACAACTCAAAGGAAAGGTACTTGGGTATGGCAAGGTGGCAATCTCTAAGGACTTGTTCCTTGAGACGGTTATGCTTGTTGAATCCCTTGGCTATAACTTACTTTCTATATATCATCTTGCCGATGCCGGTTACAATTCATATTTCACTAATTATTGTGTGAAAGTCTTTAGGAGTGACAATCTCAAATTGGACCTTGTTGGATATGTGGAGAACAACCTTTACGTGGTTGACCTCTCGAAAGAGAGCTCCTCTCCCTCCACATGTCTAATGGCGGCCAAGCATGACGAAGGTTGGTTGTGGCATCGCCGCCTTGGCCATGTTAACATGAGAAATCTTAAACAACTCCTAAAGGGTGAGCACATTGTGGGACTAACCGGCATTTCTTTTGAGAAAGATCGTGTTTGCAGTGCATGTGTAGCCGGAAAGCAACTCAAGAAGAAACATCCTATCAAGAGTATTGTTACCACATCTAGGCCTTTGGAGCTCCTTCATTTGGATCTCTTTGGGCCATCACATTATGATACTCTTGGTGGGAGCAAGTATGGACTTGTCATTGTTGATGATTACTCAAGATACTCTTGGGTCTTTCTCCTTAAGTCTAAGGACGAGACCCATAGAGAGTTCATCACCTTCGCCAAGAAAGCTCAACGTATGTATGAATCCGAGATCAAGGCGATTAGGATCGACAATGGCACCGAATTCAAGAACTATACCATGCAAGAGTTTGTTGATGATGAGGGCATCAAGCATGAGTTTTCGGCGCCATACACCCCTCAACAAAATGGTGTTGTTGAAAGGAAGAACCGGACTATCATTGAGATGGCAAGAACCATGTTGAGTGAATTTAACTCACCCCACAACTTTTGGGGAGAAGCCATCTTTACGGCTCGTCCACTACTCCAACCGGCTCTTCCTCCGTCCCCTCCACAACAAAACTCCATGCGAGCTTCTTACCGGTAACAAGCCTAATGTCATGTACATTCGTGTCTTTGGATGCAAATGTCTTGTTAAGAACAACAAAGGAAAGCTCGGTAAATTTGAAACTAGAACCATAGAGGGTATATTTGTTAGATATGCGGAGAACTCTCACACCTATAGATACTACAACCGGTCCACCGGGACTATTGAAGTATCTTGTGACGTGGTGTTCTTGGAGGATAATGGCTCCCAAGTGGAGCAAGTTGTTCCATGTGTTGCGGGTAATGATGATGATCCATCTAGTGCCATCAAGCATATGGGCATTGGACACATCCGGCCCATGGAAGTTCATAATGATGATCAAGATGATGGAGTAGATGTATCAAGCACGGCTCAAGTGGAGCCTAGCTCAACTCAAGCCGAACCATCAAGTGCAACTCAAGAACCATCCTCTACTCAATATGAGTCACGTTCCGAAGAACAAGAAGAAAACCCTCATTCCACGGAGCAAGACCATGATGATGATCAAGAAACATCCTCAACTCATGATCAGGCTCAAGTGATCCCTCATGATCAAGCACTAGCAAGAGATGAATTCATTGATCATGAAGGAACCATTCGGAAGATCAAGGCCGCTACAAGGGCAAGTGACATGAAAGTAGATCAAGTCCTTGGTAGCATCTCAAGAGGAGTGGTAACTCATAGACACCATGCATTACTTATCACTTATTGCCAACATCATGCTTTTGTGTCTAGTTTTGAACCACTCAAGGTACATGAAGCCTTGGTTGATCCGGACTGGGTAATTGCCATGCAAGAAGAATTGGAGTGGTTCACTCATAATGAAGTATGGTCTCTAGTTGAGAGACCCAAGGATCATCGCATCAATGTTATTGGGACCAAATGGGTATTCAAGAACAAGCAAGATGAGAATGGCATTGTCATACGAAACAAAGCAAGGTTAGTGGCGCAAGGGTTTGCCTAAATAGAAGGTATGGATTTTGAGGATACCTTTGCGCCGGTAGCCCGTCTTGAAGCTATTCGTCTTTTGCTTGCATTTGCATCTTTCCACAATTTCAAACTATATCAAATGGATGTGAAAAGTGCATTTTTGAATGGTCCCCTAAAAGAAACCGCATATGTGGCTCAACCCCGGGTTTCGAAGACCCATAACGGCGAGAAAACGGGCGGCACTTCGGCATCTTGTTAATAGGTTAGTTCCGTAAAATGCACGAATATGACATAAAGTGTGCATAAAACATGTAGGTATCATCAATAATATGGCATAGAACATAAGAAATTATCGATACGTCTGAGACGTATCAAGCATCCCCTAGTTTAGTTCTCGCTCGTCCTGAGGTGTAAAACGATAACAAAGATAATTTCTGAAGTGATATGCCATCATAACCTTGATCATACTATTTGTAAACATATGTAGTGAATGCAGCGATCAAAACAATGGTAATGACATGAGTAAACAAGTGAATCATAAAGCAAAGACTTTTCATGAATAGTACTTCAAGACAAGTATTAATAAGTCTTGCATAAGAGTTAACTCATAAAGCAATAAATCAAAGTAAAGGTATTGAAGCAACACAAAGGAAGATTAAGTTTCAACGGTTGCTTTCAACTTGTAACATGTATATCTCATGGATAATTGTCAACATAGAGTAATATAACAAGTACAATATGCAAGTATGTAGGAATCAATGCACAGCTCACACAAGTGTTTGCTTCTTGAGGTGGAGAGAGATAGGTGAACCGACTCAACATAAAAGTAAAGAGAATGGTCCTTCAAAGAGGAAAGCATCGATTGCTATATTTGTGCTAGAGCTTTTATTTTGAAAACATGAAACAATTTTGTCAACGGTAGTAATAAAGCATATGAGTTATGTAAATTATATCTTACAAGTTGCAAGTCTCATGCATAGTATACTAATAGTGCCCGCACCTTGTCCTAATTAGCTTGGACTACCTGGATCTTTGCAATGCACATGTTTTAACCAAGTGTCACAATGGGGTACCTCCATGCCGCCCGTACAAAGGTCTAAGGAGAAAGCTCGCATTTTGGATTTCGCTTTGATTATTCTCAACTTAGACATCCATACCGGGACAACATGGACAACAGATAATGGACTCCTCTTTAATGCATAAGCATGTGGCAACAATTATTATTCTCATATGAGATTGAGGATATATGTCCAAACCGAAACTTCCACCATGAATCATGGCTTTAGTTAGCGGCCCAATGTTCTTCTCTAACAATATGCATGCTCCAACCATGAAGGTGGTAGATCTCTCTTACTGCACAAGACGGACATGCATAGCAACTCACATGATATTCAACAAAGAATAGTTGATGGCGTCCCTAAAACATGGTTATCGCACAACAAGCAACTTAATAAGAGATAAAGTGCATAAGTACATATTCAATACCACAATAGTTTTTAAGCTATTTGTCCCATGAGCTATATATTGCAAAGGTGAATGATGGAATTTTAAAGGTAGCACTCAAGCAATTTACTTTGAATGGCGGATAAATACCATGTAGTAGGTAGGTATGGTGGACACAAATGGCATAGTGGTTGGCTCAAGGATTTTGGATGCATGAGAAGTATTCCCTCTCGATACAAGGTTTAGGCTAGCAAGGTTATTTGAAACAAACACAAGGATGAACGGTACAGCAAAACTCACATAAAAGACATATTGTAAACATTATAAGACTCCATACCGTCTTCCTTGTTGTTCAAAACTCAATACTAGATGTTATCTAGACTCTAGAGAAACCAAATATGCAAACCAAATTAGCAAGCTCTAAGTATTTCTTCATTAATGGGTGCAAAGTATATGATGCAAGAGCTTAAACATGAGCACAACAATTGCCAAGTATCAAATTATCCAAGACATTTTAGAGTTACTACATGTAGCATTTTCCAATTCCAACCATATAACAATTTAACGAAGAAGAAACTTCGCCATGAATACTATGAGTAGAGCCTAAGGACATATTTGTCCATATGCTACAGCGGAGCGTGTCTCTCTCCCATAAAGTGAATGCTAGGATCCATTTTATTCAAACAAAACAAAAACAAAAACAAACCGACGCTCCAAGCAAAGTGCATAAGATGTGACGGAATAAAAATATAGTTTCAGTGGAGGAACCTGATAATGTTGTCGATGAAGAAGGGGATGCCTTGGGCATCCCCAAGCTTAGACGCTTGAGTCTTCTTAGAATATGCAGGGGTGAACCACCGGGCATCCCCAAGCTTAGAGCTTTCACTCTCCTTGATCATATTGCATCATACTCCTCTCTTGATCCTTGAAAACTTCCTCCACACCAAACTCGAAACAACTCATTAGAGGGTTAGTGCATAATAAAAATTCACATGTTCAGAGGTGACACAATCATTCTTAACACTTCTGGACATTGCATAAAGCTACTGGACATTAATGGATCAAAGAAATTCATCCAACATAGCAAAAGAGGCAATGCGAAATAAAAGGCAGAATCTGTCAAACAGAAGAAAACCGTAAAGATGGATTTTATTAGGCCACCAGAATTGCTCAAATGAAAATTCCCAAATTGAATGAAAGTTGCGTAAATATCTGAGGATCATGCACGTAAATTGGCTTAATTTTCTGAGCTACCTGCAGGAGGTAGACCCAGATTCGTGACAGCAAAGAAATCTGAAACTGCGCAGTAATCCAAATCTAGTACTTACTTTTACTATCAAAGACTTTACTTGGCACAACAAAACATCAAAACTAAGATAAGGAGAGGTTGCTACAGTAGTAAACAACTTCCAAGACACAAATATAAAACAGTA